>NC_069504.1:91724790-91877290 GCF_027579735.1 Bombina bombina
TATATATGTATATATATATATATATATATATATATATATATACACTGTATATATACAGTATATATATATATATATATATACATATATATATATATATATATCCTATAATATAAAAGGCCAAGTGTGTTTGTCTGAAGCTGTCATGCACAGTAGAGACAGCACGGGGACATACACACCTGGCCTTAGAGTCTACCTGATCTGTTATCCGCGGCGTGACAACGGATGGGCAGGGAGATGGGCATGGCCAGACGTGAAAGGGCGTGGCAGGCCAGGACCGAGCATGGCAAGGGCGGGACCAGGCGTGGCCATGCTTGTGCGAGAGAGACAGATCAAAAGAGAGGGGGAAAGATAGAGAGAAAGAGAGGGGGAGAGAGCAAAAGAGATGGGAAAGATCAAAAGAGAGGGGAGAGAGAGCAAAAGAGAGGGGAAAAGCAAAAGAGAGGGGAGAGAAAGCAAAATAGAGGGGAAAGAGTGGAAGAGAGAGCAAAAGAGAGGAGGGAGAGAGAGAGCAAAAGAGAAGGGGAGAGAGAGAGAGCAAGAGAGAGGGGGGAGACAAATAGAGGGGGGAGAGAGAGAGCAAAATAGAGGGGGAGAGAAAGAGCAAAAGAGAGGGGGAGAGAGAGAGAGCAAAAGAGAGGGGGAGAGAGAGAGCAAAAGAGAGGGGAAGAGGGATAGAGAGCAAAAGAGAGGGGGGAGAGAGAGAGAGCAAAAGAGAGAGGGGAGAGAGAGAGCAAAAGAGGGGGAGAGAGAGAGCACAAAAGAGAGTGGGGAGAGAGAGAGCAAAAGAGAGGGGGGCGAGAGCGAAAAAGAAAGGGGGGAGAGAGAGAAAAATAGAGGGGGAGAGAGGGGGGGGAGAGAGAGGGCAAAATAGAGGGCTAGAGAGAAAGAGCAAAAGAGAGGGGGAGAGAGAGAGAGCAAAAGAGGGGGACAGAGAGAGCAAAAGAGGGGGAGAGAGAGCGAAAGAGAGGGGGGAGAGAGAGTGGGAGGGAGAGAAAAAGAGAGAGGGGAGAGAGAGCAAAAGAGAGGGGGAGAGAGAGAGCAAAAGAGAGGGGGAGAGAGAGAGAGAAAAAGAGATGGGGGAGAGAGAGAGCAAAAGAGAGGGGGGGAGAGAGAAAGCGCAAAAGAGAGGGGGGAGAGAAAGCACAAAAGAGAGAGGGAGGGCAAAAGAGAGGGGGGATAGAGAGTGCAAAAGAAAGGGGGAGAGAATGCAAAAGAGAGGGGGAGATAGTGAGCAAAAGAGAGGGGAAAGAGCAAAAGAGAGGGGGAGAGAGAGCAAAAGAGAGGGGGAGAGAGAGCAAAAGAGAGGGGGAGAGAGAGCAAAAGAGAGGGGGGACGAGAGAGCAAAAGAGAGGGGGAGAAAAAGAGCAAAAGAGAGTGGGGAGAGAGACCAAAGGAGAGGGGGGAGAGAGAGCAAAAGAGAGGGGGAGAGAGAGCAAAAGAGAGGTGGAGCGAGAGAGAGCGCAAAAGAGAGGGGAAGAGAGCGCAAAAAAGAGGGGGGAGAGAGCGGAAAAGAGAGAAAGCAGTCTACCTGATCTGTTATCTGCGGCGTGACAACGGATGGGCAGGGAGATGGGCATGGCCAGATGTGAAAGGGCGTGGCAGGCCAGGACCGAGCATGGCAAGGGCGGGACCAGGCGTGGCCATGCTTGTGCGAGAGAGACAGATCAAAAGAGAGGGGGAAAGATAGAGAGAAAGAGAGGGGGAGAGCAAAAAAGATGGGAAAGATCAAAAGAGAGGGGAGAGAGAGCAAAAGAGAGGGGGAAAAGCAAAAGAAAGGGGAGAGAAAGCAAAATAGAGGGGAAAGAGTGGAAGAGAGAGCAAAAGAGAGGGAGGAGAGAGAGAGAGCAAAAGAGAAGGGGAGAGAGAGAGAGCAAGAGAGAGGGGGAGAAAAATAGAGGGGGGAGAGAGAGAGCAAAATAGAGGGGGAGAGAGAGAGAGCAAAAGAGAGGGGGAGAGAGAGAGAGCAAAAGAGAGGGGGAGAGAGAGAGAGCAAAAGAGAGGGGAAGAGGGATAGAGAGCAAAAGAGAGGGGGGAGAGAGAGAGAGCAAAAGAGAGAGGGGAGAAAGAGAGCAAAAGAGGGGGAGAGAGAGAGCACAAAAGAGAGTGGGGAGAGAGAGAGCAAAAGAGAGGGGGGCGAGAGCGAAAAAGAAAGGGGGGAGAGAGAGAAAAATAGAGGGGGAGAGAGGGGGGGAGAGAGAGGGCAAAATAGAGGGCTAGAGAGAAAGAGCAAAAGAGAGGGGGAGAGAGAGAGAGCAAAAGAGGGGGAGAGAGAGAGCAAAATAGGGGGAGAAAGAGTGAAAGAGAGGGGGGAGAGAGAGAGCGGGGGGGGAGAGAAAAAGAGAGGGGGGAAAGAGAGCAAAAGAGAGGGGGAGAGAGAGAGCAAAAGAGAGGGGGAGAGAGAGAGAGAGAAAAAAAGAGATGGGGGAGAGAGAGAGCAAAAGAGAGGGGGGAGAGAGAAAGCACAAAAGAGAGGGGGGAGAGAAAGCACAAAAGAGAGGGGGAGGGAGGGCAAAAGAGAGGGGGGATAGAGAGTGCAAAAGAAAGGGGGAGAGAATGCAAAAGAGAGGGGGAGATAGTGAGCAAAAGAGAGGGGAAAGAGCAAAGGAGAGGGTAGAAAGAGCAAAAGAGAGGGGGAGAGAGAGCAAAAGAGAGGGGGAGAGAGAGAGCAAAAGAGAGGGGGAGAAAAAGAGCAAAAGAGAGTGGGGAGAGAGACCAAAGGAGAGGGGGGAGAGAGAGCAAAAGAGAGGGGGAGAGAGAGCAAAAGAGAGGTGGAGCGAGAGAGAGCGCAAAAGAGAGGGGAAGAGAGCGCAACAAAGAGGGGGGAGAGAGCGGAAAAGAGAGGGGGAGAGAGAAAGCAAAAGAGAGGGGGGGAGAGAGAGCAAGGGGTGGGACCGCTGTACTGCAAAAAATGGCCCATGTGAACGGGCATTATAAATGAAAATCATGGAAATTGTCAGGGGTGTCTAAACTTTTGCATACAACTGTGTTTGATTTGCACCACAGCTCTATATTAATTTAAGTTTTTTTTTTACATTTGTTGGAAAGAAAAGCACTTCTGTAATTTGTTGACTTATATCTCAAAATGTGAGCTTTGTGACATCTCACGTGGCTTTTCTGACTCATTTGCTCACTACACTGTGACTAGATAACAAATGTAAAATCAAATGAATGTTTACTTTTCTAGAGGGCTATGCACTGTGTTAACTTCCTGAATATTTTGTCTACTAAACACAGTAGAATAACATAATCAATAAATGCATAATAAAAAGACAATGCAAAAGCCCTTAGTTTGACATTCAAATGTGTAGTAAATATATTTTGACTAATTGTTAAATTTTCCTTCCTACTGCATCATGTGACAGCCATTAGCCAACCATAAAATGTATATATGTATGTGCTGTGAACTCTTGCACAAGCTCAGTAGGAGCTGGTGCCTCAGAAAGTGTGCAAATACAAAACATTTTAGATCATCAAAGTGGACAGGAAAGTTGTTTATTAAAACTGTGTGCTCTGAGTCATGAAATTTTAATATTGGACTTTAGTGTTCCCTTAATAGAATTCTACAGGGACATTGCAGTCCATCAAAAACAAGATTTTTACAATGATTTTTGATTTTTTTAATTAAAAAATCTTACCCTGTTGAAGACAACTGGAAGCAATAAACACAGACTTCATTTTATTAGGTTAACACCACATAGTCATACACTCTTTACTTCACCCTCTCTTCTCTTTCCCTGCCACTCACTCTCCAGGTCTCATTCTTCCTTTTAAGTCATGTGCTTGTTATATTTCTCTTTTAATTCAAATAAATCACTTATAGCCCTACTTGCTTGTCAACTGAAGTCCCTGGATTGGAGGAGAAGATTTTCCACAGCTGCATTCCATGTTCCTCAATCACAACTTATGTAGCATTTTATTATCTGATGAGTATTAGATGTTAATTTTATAAATAGTTATTAGAAAAAACAACATTTGTTTAAAATTATTCTAAATATGTACATTTTTTTGTTGATTTATTAATGCCAATTTTATTACAGCTAATTGAAACTTTAAACCATTTATAAAGTTCAGATAAAATAGTAATTAAAGGGACATGATACCATATGCTAAATCACTTGAAACTGATGCAGCATAACTGTAAAAAGCTGACAGGAAAATATCACCTGAACATCTCTATGTAAAAAGGGAAGATATTTTACCTCACAAATTCTTCAGCTCACCAGAGTAAGTGCTCTGTAAAAAGTTATCTTTCAGTTACTGCCCAGCTGCAGGTTAAAAAAAAAGAAGGAAATAAATGAACAGCAACCAATCTGCCTCAGCAGTGCTAAGGTCATGAACTGTTTTACTGTGATATCATGAGATTTCACAGTAAACTTCCTTAAACTGATTAGGGAAATAACATGATTGTGCATGAGGCACACTCTCTTGCAGGTCCTGGGAAGGGTATACTGATTGGCTGCTTAAAGTCCTTTACAAAGGGGTGTGAATACTTAGAACATTTTGAGGTAAAATATATTTCTTTTTTACACAGGCCGCGTTCAGGCAGCGCTCAGGAGCTAGTGGAGGCGCTTCACTCCCAGCGATGATGTGGCGCTAGGTGACGTCACAAGCAAGGGAGCTTCGAAAAAACGTTTGCATGCGCAAAGGGATCTGCTGCACAATAATGGACTGCGCATGCGAACGTTTTTACGAAGCTCCCTTGTAGCTGCCTGCCGAGAATGATTTCCCCAGTCTCTTCGCAAACATCGGAACTCTGACCCACCTCCATTCAGCTGCTCTCAGCTCAGCCCCTGTAGCTTATCCTTCACTGAATAGAGGTGAATCAGAGTTGCGATGTTTGCCAAGAGAAGAGACTGGGGAAATCATTCTCGGCTCTGGGGATCAAAATCGGCAATTTCTGGAACCCCACCCACACATCTCTAACCTGCCCACACATCTCTAACCCGCCCACACAACGATCGCCAGCCCACCCCGTGAGGGAAAGACACAATGCTTGAACGTCAGGTCTTTGTGTTTATATACATATAATATGATTTTTTGCGTGCTCTAGATAATGTAGCCCATTTCTTTTCACTTCATACGCTACGTATGAAGTGAAAATAAATGAGCTACATTCTCTAGAGCACACGAAAAATCATATTATATGTATAAAAACATGGCAGCCTCCACAGCAACACGTATGTGGAGGCTGCCATGTTTCCAAGCGTCTGAGCTTGCTCTGAAAAGTCCCGGCTTTTCCAGCACACTAGAAGCGCTAGGACTTACGTCACCAGAGCGCTCAAAAAACGCCAGCCATGTCACTTGCAAGTGTGAGAAAAACGCTCCAAGCGAGTTCCAGTTAGCTTGGAGCGCTGCCCGAATGCAGCCATAGAGATTTACAGATGATATTTTATAGTCAGCTTTTTACAGCTATTCTGCATCACTTTCAAGTGTTTCAACATTTGAGTGTCATGACTCTTTAACTGATAGAACAATGTTAATTATGATGAAGTCTAACAATTGCTATTTTTTTTTGGTGCAAACTTTAAAAACTGAAAGACAAAACTTCACCTTTTTTAACATCATGAAAATGTTACATGTTTTATATTAAAAATGAAAAATGTTTAAATATCTGTGATATAAACTGGGATTGTTATAAAATATTCATCACATGCATTATATTAGATACTAAGAACCTCATTTATTAAAGTGCATCTGTCTTCCACAGACAGTGTGTGCCGTTGTGTGGAGACAATGTGTGTGTGTTGCTAAGAAACTGCTGAAAAGCAAATCCCTAAGAGAGATGTATTCTCAAGCACACCTGTCTGCAGACCAGCTATTTATTTGACTAAAAATCTGTCCTACATTACAGCCAAAAAAACCATAAGATTGCAGCTGTATTAAAATGCAATCCATCATTTCTATCTTGCATAGATTATTTCACAAAACAAAAGTGCCCTACATTTCCTATTAAAGGGTGTCTGAATATATATGTTTCTTTGTTAAAGGGACACTGAACCCAAATTTTTTCTTTTGTGATTCAGACAGAACATGCAATTTTAAGCAACTTTCTAATTTACTCCTATTAGCAAATTTTCTTTATTCTCTTGGTATCTTTATTTGAAATGCAACAATGTAAGTTTAGATGCCGGCCCATTTTTGGTGAACAACCTGGGTTGTCCTCGCTGATTGGTGGATACATTTATCCACCAATAAAAAAGTGTTGTCCAGAGTTCTGAACCAAAAAAAAACATTAGATGCCTTATTTTTCAAATAAATATAGCAAGAGAACGAAGAAAATTGATAATAGGAGTAAACTATAAAGTTGTTTCAAATTGCTTGCTCTTCCTGAATCACGAAATAAAAAAATTGGGTTCATTGTCCCTTTAAACATTTTGATGAAAATGTTAAACTATCTGTGGTGTAATGTATCAGTGAGTATCAGACTAATTAGATTAGAAATAAAAACCTTACATGTTAGTTATTATATAAATATATTCGTAAAGTAATGTCTAAAGCCAAAGTGGTATACACGGGCACACTTGACCAAGCTGTATCTGGACAACCCTCGCAATGCTGCCTGTGAGCTCCTGCTCTCAAAAATGTCCACTCCTGACCTAGAGTTTTCAAAAGAATATATTAATTATGTTTAACATAAAATGAAAAGATAAGACCTTAAAGGGACAGGAAACCCCAACATTTTATTTCATGATTTGAATAGAACATACAATTTTAAGCAACTTTCCAATTTACTTCCATTATCAAATTTGCTCTGTTCTCTTGTTATCCTTTGCTGAAGGAACAGCATTGCCGTTCTGTTAGCTAACTGAACACATCTAGTTAGCCAATCACAAGAGACAAATGTGTCTAGGTACCAATCAGCAGCTACAACCCACTAGTGTAGGATATGTGCATATTCTTTTTCAACAAGGGATACCAAGAGAACAAAGCACATTTGAAAATAGAAGTGAATTTAAAAGTGTCTTAAAATTACATGCTCTATCTGAATCATGCAAGTTTACATTTGACTTTCCTATCCCTTTAATTACTCAATAACCAATATATGATCCACAGTTCAGCATTTTGCTAGTTTGAATCAAATTTGGTGAAACCTATAAAGTCCAATTCTAGAAGTTGTTTCTTTTAATTAAAGGGACACTGAACCCAAATTTTTTCTTTCGTGATTCAGACAGACCATGCAATTTTAAGCAACTTCTAATTTACTAATATTATCAATTTTTCTTCGTTCTCTTGCTATCTTTATTTGGAAAAGAAGGCATCTAAGCTTTTTTCTTGGTTCAGACCTCTGGACAGCACTTTTTTATTGGTGAATTAATTTATCCACCAATCAGCAAGGATACCAAGAGAATAAAGAAAATTTGATAATAGGAGTAAATTAGAAAGTTGCTTAAAATTTCATGCTCTATCTGAATCACAAAAGAAAAAAATTGGGTTCAGTGTCCCTTTAAAGGGATAGGAAAGTCAAAATTAAACTTGCATGATTCCGATAGAGCATGTAATTTTAAGACACTTATATTTTCAAAATTGCTTTGTTCACTTGGTATCCCTTGTTGAAAAAGAATATGATGCACGTATCCTACACTAGTGGGAGCTGCTGCTAATTGGTGCTTGCACACATTTGTCTTTTGTGATTGGCTGAGTAGATGTATTCATCTTGCTGCTAGTAGTGCAGTGCTGTTCCTTCAGCAAAGTATAACAAGAGAACAAAGCAAATTTAATAATGGAATTAAATTAGAAAGTTGTTTAACATTGTATGTTCTATCCAAATCATGAAAGAAAATGTTGGGGTTTCCTGTTCCTTTAAGGGTCACTGCTACAAAACAGATCCTATATTAGAATAGATTCCTTTTTATAGTTACCAAAATGAAAGCCACTATTCCAGGCTTCCAAAGTGACTGACAAGTAGATGAAGCCAAGATAATCACCCTAAAATGAAAGAAAAAAATATTGTTAAACCATGTATAAATACTGGCACTTTTACTGATATGATCTTTAGAAGATATTATAGAAAGTGAAAAAGAAAGAAAAATGGAGAGGTGGTTTGAGAGAGGTATGTTTTGAAAGGTAGAGATTGTCAGGGTACCAGGAATCAGACAGATGAAATGCTAAATTAATCACACCTTTATAAAAAAAATGAAAAAAATAACAAAAAATATAAACAAGTACAAAAGCCAAATGACAAGCCAAGAGGCAAAGCCAGAGCAGGTAGTCAGACAATCTGGGTCAGGAGCCAAAGCGGGTAATCAGACGAGCCAGGGTCAGAAACACTGAGATCAGTGATGTCAAGCCAGAGATCAGGAACCAGAAGGGACGTCAAACAAGCCAAGTAATACACAGAGTCAGGAACACAGGAACTCACAGTGAAGTCTGAGACCACGCAAGGGAACTGGCAGACTAGACTGAGTGATGACATCATCATTCTGGGACTGCAACCTGTCTCTGATGATGTTCTCCAGTTTGACCATAAGAGGGAGTCTAGGTGTAGTGAGCAGCGTTACACACTCTGCTGCAGGCAAGGAAAAAACAATGGTGAGTCTGAAATGGTAGAGATGGCAGAACGCTGCAAACATCTTGCAAAGTCAGGTTGAAACCCTGACAGAGGTACAGTGTGTAAGAGAGAAAAAGATAGTGTGAGAGAAAGGGAGGTATATGTGTGTGTGTGGGAAAGAGAAAAGAGGGAGAGCGAGAGATGGTATAAATGGAGAGATGGCATGAGAGAATAAGAAACAGTCAATGGGCTACATTTTACTCTAGAACTCAAATAAATAGGGAGAGTAACAACTAAAGCTTAATATAAGATCCTGTGCATCATGAATACTTATCAATGTGTTTTTCTAGGGGTATGGAAAATAATTGATAGATATTGCTTCACATGGCCATGTCTCCTTACAATTTGTGATATTGTATGCATGGTTAAAGGGATGGTAAATACCTTTATTTCATTTCTGTTGTCTTGCTTTTTTAATAGCCAATCTCAACTCATGACTTTCCATATTTGGAGAGGCTAAACAGTTATATTATTAGTATTAAGTGAATTGTTTTGCAATTTTTATCAGTTAAAGCCAATTACGGAAGAAAAGTAGCAGGGCTAGCTTTGAGATGTCTGTAGTGTGCATTACCAGCTTTGAGAATTAGAAAATATGTGATTTTTGGAGCTTTGCATTTTTTTTACAGGTAAAAGAGCTGATTTATTTGGGGCAATGCCCCGCAAAAGGCCCTTTTAAGGGCCATTGGCAGTTTAGCATAGGCTAGGAGGTTTTTTTTATTTTGGGGGGGGGCTTTTTTTATTTTGATAGGGCTATTAGATTCGGAGTAATTCGTTTTTATTTTTGATCATTTCTTTTTTTATTTTCTGTAATTTAGTGTTTATTTTGTTTTATAATTTAGATAAATGTATTTTGTTAATTAATTTTATTTAATTTTATTGTAATGTTAGGTGTTAGTGTAACTCAGGTTAGGTTTTATTTTACAGGTAAATTTGTATTTATTTTAACTAGGTAGCTAGTAAATAATTAGAAACTATTTACTAACTAGTCTACCTAGTTAAAATAAATACAAACTTACCTGTGAAATTAAAATAACACCTAAGCTAACTACAATGTAACTATTAGTTATATTGTAGCTAGCTTAGGCTTTATTTTACAGGTAAGTATTTATTTTTAAATATGAAATATTTAATTATTAATAGTAAGTTTTATTTAGAATTATTTTAATTATGTTAAAGTTAGGGGGTGTTAGGGTTTTGTTAGGGTTAGGGTTAGACTTAGACTTAGGGTTACGTTAGGGGTTAATATATTTATTTAGTGTTAGTGATGTTGGAGGCCAGATGTTTAGGGGTTAATAACTTTAGCATAGTGGCGGCGGCTACAATGGGGGCGGCAGATTAGGGGTTAATAAGTGTAGGTAGGTGGCTGCGATGTTGGGGCGGCAGATAAGAGGTTAATAAATGTAGGTAGGTGGCGGCGACATTAGGGGCGGCAGATTAGGGGTTAATAAGTGTAATAAACGAGTAATCTGTGTCTGTAATTTTTTGCTTTATTCCCAATAAGCACTGTTTTGATTTCATCTTTGGAGGACTTTTGTGATTGTTTCCTGTGCAGCCGGATTACTCATTTTTCACATATGGCTATTGGCTCTCATTAGTGTCTAAGGCAGGAACACTTCTTCCTTGGCTCCTGGATTCTGACGTTTTGTGGGAGGGGGCGTGTGAGTGTGTACACGCTGAAGACATGCTGGTCACAACTTACGGAAGACCGGTAAGCACTGCTCTGTATGTTTTGAATAGTTAATAAGTGTAATGTAGGTGTCGGCAATGTTAGGGGCAGCAGATTAGTGGTGTTTAGACTCTGGGTTTATGTTAGGTTTAAACGTACATTTTTTTCCCCCCATAGACATCAATGAGGCTGCGTTACGGAGCTTTACGCTCCGCGATTGCAGTTGTTAGGCTTTTGTTGGCCAACTCTCCCCATTGATGTCTATGGGGAAATCTCGCACAAGCGCGTCAAAACACCGCTTGTATTTGGGTGAGGTATGGAGCTCAAAGCAACTATATCGCCCGCACAAGACGTTTTCTTGCAAACCTGTAATAGCAGCGCTATGAAAGGTGAGCAGTAAAAATAACGTACAAGTAATTAGCGAGCCAGCCATAACGCATAACTCGTAATCTGGCTGAATGTATTTTAAGAACTAATTTTACTAACACCTTGATCCTAATAGTACCTCATTAGTGGTAATCTGCTCAACAAAACAATCCTGAACCCAAGAGTAGATGCACAGAAATAACAACATTGATTCATGTAAGAGGGTTTATTTTAAATATCATGTAGTTTGATAAACTCTGAAGAAATGTGAAATATGCTTCTAAACAGCAGATGGCAGTATAACACAGTTTGGTGTTGTCACCTTTTTTGTTAACAAATTAGAGTTCTGATAATAAAGTGTTAGAAACTAGTGAAGTTGCACAAATAAATTCACTGATTTATTTTATTAATAGTACTGCACTATAATAACATCTAGAGAAAAAAATATGGCTAATTGATTAAAGTTTATAGGGAAACATGGTTTTATGGTGCTAGTATATATTATATAAATTATATAAAGAAAGGATATAGAACACTCCCCATAGCTAAAACATTTTGATAGATAGAAATATTAGATAGATGATAGACAGACAGACATACAGTCAGAAAGACAGACACGCAGAAATATTAGATACATAGATATAGATAGATAGATAGATAGATAGATAGATAGATAGATAGATAACGAAGACACAAAGAGAGAGGCGCACAAATGTGTGTATCGATAGAGATAAGGGAAGCACACACTTTAACATAGCACACCAGTGTGCTTGTGGAAACGTGCTGGCAATCAGAGCTGGCCAGCTTGCTCTCTCCGGCTAATCTTCAGTTGCTGCGGCTCTCCGATAAATGAACTGTCTGGTAGTGGTATGCTCACAATCAATCTCCAGGCTCAAGTTGGTTAAAATAAACTTAAAACTTTTATTGCACAGAGTTGACAGGCATATATAAACAAGTTTAAAATTGCTACGCGTTTCTCGGCCCTCCTATATATCAGTTGACACTGGGACATTTCCATCACGGACTTCCAATCGAACATCATTTAATGAGGTTCCACTTTCCATTTCTTTTAATATTGTAAGATTGTTTTATATGACCCAGCATTGATATATTAGAAACATTTTGTTATAATACAAGTTTTGTGTATATAAAATGTATACTATACTTTAATTTACAAATAGTTTCGCATGAGCGCCCTCTGGTGACCCAGTGGTCATTACTAGATAGATAGATAGATAGATAGATAGATAGATAGACAGACAGACAGATCGATAGATATAAATATTAGATAGATGATTGACAGACAGACATATAGATAGATAGATAGATAGATAGATAGATAGATAGATACATTATATAATTTATATATAGAAAAGATGTAGATCACAGCCCATAGCTAAAACATTTTGGGCCAGATTACGAGTGTAGCGATAACAGGAAAAGTTGCCCATGCTCAAGAGGCTTCCAGGCAATGTGGGAAAGTTCATCAATAGGTATCCAGGCCCCCCTAAAAAGTGGCCCCTGCTCGTCAATATGCACCAAAGCACTCTGGGAAAGTGGTGAGAAGGAGACACTTTACTGGGTAACCTGGGTGCCTATTGACATGCAGATATGGAATCCACAGCACCAAATTAGGTAAAAGAAAAAAACTTTATTTTCACATTACATGCATGTAATGTGAAAATAAAGGTTTTTTTCTTTTACCTAATTTGGTGCTGTGGATTCCATATATTCACGTTGCTGTGAGGGTAACAGTAGCCCTTTTCCCTCGGGTATCAATCTGAACATTTATTAACCAAAGGTGCTGGACTCACTTATTACTTTTATTGACATGCAGAGGCCACATCCCCAGGGTGCCTGTGCACCTTCAATGATACCTCGGCTGCTAAGGGCAAGCAGGGACTACTTTTACAGGGTGCTTGGGTGTGTTTTTACATGAAGGGGCCACTTTCCTGGGATGACTGGAAGACTTTTGACAAGTAGGGCCACTTCCCCGGGGTTCCTGGGCTACTATTGGCTAGCAGGGTCACCTCCCATGAGAGCTGGGTGTCTGGAAGCCTTTTGGCAAGCAGGGCCACTTTCTCCTCCTATTGGGCAATTAGGGGCTACATTCCTGAGGTATCTGGGTACCTATTGGAGAGCAGGGGCCACTTTCTCAGGGTGCCTGTGCACCTATTTACTAGCAGATGCCACTGCCCCGGGATGCCTCGTGCCTATTGGCAAGCAGGGGCAACTTTCTGGGGGTACCTGGGAGACTATTTGCAAGCAGGGGCCACTTTCCCAGGGTGCCTGAGCACCTATCGGGCTAGCAAGTGCCACATACCTGGGGTATCAGGAGCCACTTTCTTGGGGTGCCTGGCTGGCTTTTGTAAAGTAGAGGCCACTTTCCCGCGTGCTTAGATATATTTTGGTAAGCAGGGACCGCTTTCTGGGGTGCCTGGGAGCTTATTAGTGAGCAGGGTCTATTTTCAAAGGGTGCCTGGGCTCCTATTGACTAGCAGGGGACACCTTTACGGAGTGCCTGGGAGTCTATTGGCAAGCAGAAGACACTTTCTCAGGGTGCCTGTGCGCCTTTTGGCAAGCATAAGCCACCTTCCTAGAGTCCTTGGGTCAGTTTTGGCGTGTTTTGGTGAGCAGGGGCCACTTTCTCAGGGTGCCTGAGCACCTATCGGGCTAGCAAGTGCCACATTCCTGGGGTATTAGGGCACCAATTGGCTATTAGGGGCCACTTTCTTGGGCTGCCTGGCTGGCTAATGTCGAGCAGGGGCCACTTTCCCGGGATGCTTAGATATATTTTGGTAAGCAGGGACCACTTTCTGGGGTGCCTAGAAGCCTATTAGTGAGCAAGGGCCATTTTCCAAGGGAGCCTGGGCTCCTATTGACTAGCAGGGGACACTTTTACGGAGTGCCTGGGAATCTATTGGCAAGCAGAAGACACTTTCTCATGGTGCCAGTGCACCTTTTGGCGAGCATAGGCCACCTTCCTAGAGTCCTTGGGTGTGTTTTTGTGAGCAGGGCCCACTTACCTGGAAGGCAAGGGAGCCTATTAGTGATCAGGGGCCACTTTCTCAGGGTGACTGTGCCCCTTTTGGCGAGCATGGGCCACATTCCCAGAGTGCTTGGGTGTGTGTTGGTGAGCAGGGACCACTTTCCTGCAAGGCCAGGGAGCCTATTAGTGAGCAGAGGCCACTTTCTCAGGGTGACTGTGCGCCTACTGGGTGAGCAAGGGCCACTTTCCCAGGGTGTCTGAGCACCTTTGGATAACAGGGGCCAATTTCCTGGGGTGCCTGGTTGCCCATTGGAAAGCATGGACCATGTTCCTGTTGTGCCTAGGTGCCTAATGGTGACCCACTTCCCCAGGATGCTTTGGGTGCCTGTGCACTTATTGGTGAGCAGGGACTACATTTCTGGGTGCCTGGGCATCTATTTGCTAACATGGGCCACTTTCCTGGGGTGCCTTGGAGCCTTTTGATAAGCAGGGGCCACTTCCCAGGGCTACTTGAGTGTGTTTTGGTGAGCAGGGGCCACTTTCCTGGAATACCTGTAGATACCCAGACAACCCACAAAAGTGTCCCCTGATTGCCAATAGGTGCCCAGGCACCCTGGGAAAGTGACCCCTGCTTGTCAATAGGTGCATAGGCACCCCAGTAAAGTTGACCCCTGTTCACTGATAGCTGCCTTGTAACCCTTAAGGAAAGTAGCCCCTGCTGAACAATGTGTGCCCAGATACTCCAGGGAAGTGGCCCTTGCTCACCAAGGCCCTCCAGAAACGTTGCCCATGCTCAAGAGGCTCTCAGGCAATGTGGGAAAGTGGTCCCTAATCACCCATAGGTGCCCAGGCCCCCCTGAAAAGTGGCCCCTGCTTGCCAATATGCACCAAAGCACTCTGGGAAAGTGGTGAAAAGAGGCCACTTTACTGGGTAACCTGGGTGCCAATTGACATGCAGAGGCCACATTCCAAGGGTGCTTGTGCAACAGTTAGTAAGTAGGGGCCACTTTCCTTCAATGATACCTTCGCCACTAAGGGCAAGCAGGGACTACTTTCCCATGGTGCTTGGGTGTGTTTTTACATGAAGGGACCACATTCCTGGGGTACCTGGAAGACTTTTGACAAGTAGGGGCCACGTCCTCGGGGTTCCTGAGCTACCTAGGAGGGCCACCTTCCCATGAGAGCTGGGTGCCTTGAAGCCTTTTGGCAAGCAGGGCCACATTCTCAAGGTGCCTATGCTCCTATTGTGCAATTAGGGGCCACATTCCTGAGGTATCTGGGTACCTATTGGTGAACAGGGGCCATTTCCTGGGGTGCCTGGGAACCTAATGGCAAGCAAGGGCCACTTTCCGGGGTGCCTGGGCATCTTTGGACTAGCAGTGTAAATTTTCTGGTGGTGCCTGGGAGCCTATTGGAGAGCAGGGGCCACTTTCTCAGGGTGCCTGTGCACCTATTTACTAGCAGATGCCACTGCCCCTGGGTGCCTCGTGCCTATTGGCAAGCAGGGGCAACTTTCTGGGGGTACCTGGGAGCCTATTTGCAAGCAGGGGCCACTTTATCAGGGCACCAATTGGCTGCCAGGGGCCAATTTCTTGGGTTGCCTGGCTGGCTATTGTCGAGCAGGGGCCACTTCCCCGGGGTGCTTAGATATATTTTGGTAAGCAGGGACCACTTTCTGGGGTGCCTGGGAGCCTATTAGTGAGCAGGGGCCATTTTCTAAGAGTGCCTGGGCTCCTATTGACTAGCAGGGGACACTTTTACTGAGTGCCTGGGAATATATTGGCAAGCAGAAGACACTTTCTCAGGGTGCCTGTGCGCCTTTTGCCGAGCATGGGCCACCTTCCTAGAGTCCTTGGGTGTGTTTTGGTGAGCAGGTGCCACTTTCCTGGAAGTCCTGGGAGCCTATAAGTGATCAGGGGGCACTTTCTCAGGGTGACTGTGCGCCTTTTGGCGAGTATGGGCCACCTTCCTGAGTGCTTGGGTGTGTATTAGTAAGCAGGGGTTAATGGTGAGTAAAGGCAACTTTCTTAAGGATCTTGGGGTTTTTTTGACAAGCAGGTGCCACTTTCTTTGGGTGCCTTGGGTGCCTCTATTAGTGACCAGGTGCCACTTTCCCAGGGTACCTGGGAGCCTATTGGTGAATAGGGACCACTTTCCCAAAGTGCCATGGCTTTGAAAGCTGAACAAACTGAATATATATTTGAGCCCTTTCCAGTTGAATACCTGAAAACAAGAAAAAAACATTTTTATTCAATATTAATATTTAATAATGTTTTCTTATTGTGTATTTACTGCAAATATTTGACATTCCAATGTTCTTTACAAAGTAGAAACTGTGAAACTATATTTATAAAAATACATCCGATATAGCTGTATATACCTATACATGTATATATTCATATAGATATATAGGTATATATAAATATTTTACCAAAAAAAAAACAGCTAAAGAAATATTTATTTAACAAAAAATAGAATATTTTCTTCTATGTGAAGAACATTGGAATGTAAAATATGCATAATTGATTTTGGATATAGCGCACTTGGTTTAAGGGAAATTAAGCACTAAATACAGGTTATAAGCATTGCATTGAAGTCATTCCCCCGTCTCCCTCTAGTCATGGGTGCCACCATATTGAAATCTATCCCTACATTTCAGTGCTAACGTTTTTGCATGTGTGCAGAAACTCTCCTTCAGATACATGCAGGGTAACCTAAGTTCCATAAGGCAGCACTGAATAATAGAGTGAGGTGCATGAAATCCATACTGGGCCAGATTACAAGTGGTGAGGTATTTAAAGGAATATGAAATCCACGTTTTTTCTTACATGATTCAGATAGAGCATCTAGTTTTAAGCAACTTTTCTTTATTCATTATTCACTTGGTATCTTTATTTTAAAAAGTAGGAATGTAGAGCTTACGAGTCGCACCATTTTTGGTTCAGCACCCTGGGTATTACTTGCTGATTGGTGGCTACATTTAGCCACCAATCAGCAAGCACTACCCAGGTTCTGAACCAAAAATGGGCCTGCTCCTAAGCTTACATTCCTGCTTTTCAAATAAAGATACTAAGAGAACGAGGAAAATTTGATTTTAGAAGTAAACTGGAAAGTTGCTTAAAATTAGATGCTCTATCGGAATCATAAAAGAAAAAAATGTGGGTTTCATATCCCTTTAACGCTCCTGCTTACGCGTTAACTCCGCTAGAAGTAAGGTTTTTTTACACGTAGCACTCGTATTACAAGTTTTTCGATACCGTGCTAACCTAATAGAAGTCAATGAGGCAAAAAAAAGTGGGGAAAAACACTGTACTTGCACACAAACCTGATCGCATATTCTCAATTGCACTCACATAGCAGAATATGTTCTATTTATTTATAAATACATATTTTTATATATCTGATGGCATTTTGGTACAATATAAATCTATACCTATATATATAGATGATTACATACAGGAATAGTTATATTAATATATATATATATATATATATATATATATATATATATATATATATATATATATATATAAAAAATATATACAGTATATATCTATTTAAAAAAAGATAGCACATATTCTGCTATGTGCATAACAATGGAATGTGAAATATTTACATTAAATACACAGTATAAAACTTTATTAAATATGAATATTGTATAAACATGCTTTTACATGTTTTCATCTACTTAAAGGGACACTAAACCAAAATGTTTTATTTCATGTTTCAGATAGATTATGCAATTTTAAGCAACTTTTTAATTTACTCCTATTATCAATTTTTCTTCGTTGTCTTGCTATCTTTGTTTAAAAATAAGGAATTTTATGATCAGCACCCTGAATAGCGCTTGCTTATTGGTGGTTACATTTAACAAACCAATAAGCAAGCATAACCCAGGTTCTGAACTAAAAATGGAACAGCTCTTAAAGGACCAGTCAACACTGTAGATTTGCATAATCAACAAATGCATGATAAGAAGACAATGCAATAGCACTTAGTCTAAACTTCAAATGAATAGAATATTTTTGTTAAATACATTGCAAAGTTATGTCTATTTCCTCTCCCCTTGTATCATGTGACAGCCATCAGCCAATCACAAATGCATATACGTATATGCTGTGAATTCTTGCACATGCTCAGTAGGAGTTGGTGACTCAAAAAGTGTAAATATAAAAAGACTGTGCACATTTTGTTAATGGAAGTAAATTGGAAAGTTGTTTAAAATTGCTGCTGTATCTGAATCATGAAGTTTAATTTTGACTTGAGTGTCCCTTTAAGCTTTACATTCCTGCTTTTTAAATAAAGATAGCAAGAGAACGAAGAAAACGTGATAATAAGAGTAAATTAGAAAGTTGCTTAAAATTACATGCTCTATCTGAATCATGAAGGAAAAAATTTGGGTTTAGTATCCCTTTAAGCTTCACATTCCTGCTTATTATTAGGTGGCCAGCAACAAAGTTGCAGGACAACCTATTGTTATTGTTCGTATTATTATTATTATTATTATTATTATTATTATTATTATTTTTATTCCGCCAAGCTTTGTATTCAATTGCCCATAACTGCTTAACTGTTTTTGCAAAACTCTTAAATTCAGGTATGCTGGTATAGCCTATTGCTGTGCTTCATCTCATACAAAATTGAACTCATAGGTCACATGCTCTGGCCGCCATATTGCTTTTTGTGACAAATTTCAACAAACGCTTAAAAATCTTTAGCTCTGGAACTGTTTATGTTACAACTTTGAAACTCGCTGTGGTTAGTGCTACTATGACCTGAAATTGCTATTGCTCAAGAGAAGTGCCTTAATCACATGATGTGGCAGCCATCTTGCATTTTGCGAAAATATTCAAACATCTTCTCCTCCTAAACCGCTTAGTGCAATGACACTTTTTGCACATATGCTCCTTGCAAGGTCCTCTACCAAGTTTGTTCAAACTGCGATTTTTCCATAATCAACATGGCTGCTGTGAGACATTAACCTTTTTATCGCCATTTAATTGCGTAATTTTGCACTTTATACATTAGTTTTACAATGTTTAACAATATTACAGTGTAATAGACACATGATTACACATAGTCATAACCCTTAAAGACAATATTGCAGTTAAATTTCGCATTGCGCAATCGCCTTCGTGAAATAAAACATTTGCAAATTTTCATGAAACTTCTGCAAATTGTAGCGGTCTATAGTGAGCATTAGTATGTGCAATTTGAAAGCCATAAATTGCATAGCTTGGCGCCATTTTGTTTCGTATGCGCCATTTTTAAAAACTATAAAAATCTTCTTCTCCGAAACCGCTTATGGGACAGACTTGAAATTTTGTTTATAGAGTTATCTTATGACTAACATTCAGATTTGTTCAAGAGAAGTTGATACGTCATGTAGTTTGGCAGCCATTTTAAATTGTTCAAAATTGCTTAACGATATATTTAAATTAATAATAAAACAAAAACCGTTTTACAAAAATGCTTTATTTTTGCCATGTTTTTTGACATCTATAGTGAGCACTATTGTGCATAATATGGAGGCTGTATATCTTACGATCGGGCAGCCATCTTGGTTTACGCGAAAATTTCGAAAGTCTATTTTCTCTGCAAGCGCTTATGTAAGAACTGTGAAATTTGCTGTACAGTCTTATATTGTTACCTAGATTCATAATTGCTCATTAGGAGAGAATCAGTAACATGATGCGGCAGCAATATCGGTTTTATGTTTATCGTAATTATTTGTAATTCAATACTGCCTCTTTTGAGTCAATTGCTCACAAAACACAAATTACTTATGCTAAAGTCTTGAAATCAGGTATGCGGGTACAGCCTATTGCAATGCTACATCTCATGCAATATTGAACTGATAGGTCATAAGGTTACGCAGCCATATTGTTTTTTGCGACAAATTTCGAGAACTGCTTAATAATCTTTAGCTCTGGAACTGCTTATGTTGCAACTTTGAAACTTGCTATGCATAGTGATGCTATGACCTAGATTTTCCATTGCTCAACAGAAGTGACTTGGTCACATGATGTAGCAACCATCTTGCATTTTGCGAAAATCTTTAAACATCTTCTTCTCTTAAACCGCTTAGTGCAATAATGCGCAATTTTGCGCGTATGTTCCTTGCAAGGTCCTCTACCAAGATTGTTAAAATTGCGATTTTTCCATAATCATTTAATTGCTTAATTTTGCACTTTATACATTAGTTTTACAATATTTAACAATATTACAGTGTAATAGACACATGATTACACATAGTCATAACCCTTAAAGATAATATTGCAGTTAAAATTCGCATTGCGCAGTCGCCTTCGTGAAATAAAACATTTGCAAATTTTCATGAAACTTCTGCAAATTGTAGAGGTCTATAGTGAGCATTAGTATGTGCAATGCAATATTGAACTCATAGGTCATAAGGTTACGCAGCCATATTGCTTTTTGCGACAAATTTCGAGAAATGCTTAATAATCTTTATCTCCGGAACTGCTTATGTTGCAACTTTGAAACTTGCTGTGCTCAGTGCTGCTATGAACTAGATTTGCCATTGCTCAACAGAAGTGCCTTGTTCACATGATGTAGCAGCCATCTTGCATTTTGCAAAAATCTTTAAACATCTTCTTTTAAACCGCTTAGTGCAATAAAGCGCAATTTTGCAAATATGCTCCTTGCAAGGTCCTCTACCAAGTTTGTTAAAATTGCGATTTTTCCATAATCAACATGGCTGCTGTGAGACATTAACCTTTTTATCGCCATTTAATTGCGTAATTTTGCACTTTATACATTAGTTTTACAATGTTTAACAATATTACAGTGTAATAGACACATGATTACACATAATCATAACCCTTAAAGACAATATTGCAGTTAAAATTCGCATTGCGCAATCGCCTTCGTGAAATAAAACATTTGCAAATTTTCATGAAACTTCTGCAAATTGTAGAGGTCTATAGTGAGCATTAGTATGTGCAATTTGAAAGCCATACATTGCATAGCTTGGCGGCCATTTTGTTTCGTATGCGCTGTTTTTAAAAACTATAAAAATCTTCTTCTCCGAAACCGCTTATGGGACAGACTTGAAATTTTGTTTATAGATTTATCATATGACTAACATTCAGATTTGTTCAAGAGAAGTTGATACGTCATGTGGTTTGGCAGCCATTTTGAATTGTTCAAAATTGCTTAACAATATTTTTAAACTAATAATAAAACAAAAAAACGTTTTACAGAAATGCTTTATTTTTGCCATGTTTATTGACATCTATAGCGAGCACTATTGTCCGTAATATGGAGGCTGTATATCTTACGATCGGGCAGCCATCTTGGTTTACGCGAAAATTTCGAAAGTCTATTTTCTCTGCAACCGCTTATGTAAGAACTGTGAAATTTGCTGTACAGTCTTATATTGTGACCTAAATTCACAATTGCTCATTAGGAGAGAATCAGTCACATGATGCGGCAGCAATATCGGTTTTATGTTTATCGTAATTATTTGCAATTCAATACTTCCTCTTTTGAGTCAATTGCTCACAAAACACAAATTATTTATGCTAAACTCTTGAAATCAGGTATGCGGGTACAGCCTATTGCAATGCTACATCTCATGCAATATTGAACTCATAGGTCATAAGGTTACGCAGCCATATTGTTTATTGCGACAAATTTCGAGAACTGCTTAATAATCTTTAGCTCTGGAACTGCTTATGTTGCAACTTTGAAACTTGCTGTGCTTAGTGCTGCTATGACCTAGATTTGCCATTGCTCAATAGAAGTGCCTTGTTCACATGATGTAGCAGCCATCTTGCATTTTGCGAAAATCTTTAAACAGCTTCTTCTCTTAAACCGCTTAGAGCAATAAAGCGCAATTTTGCACGTATGCTCCTTGCATGGTCCTCTACCAAAATTGTTAAAATTGCGATTTTTCCATAATCAACATGGCTGCTGTGAGACATTAACCTTTTTATTGCCATTTAATTGCGTAATTTTGCAATTTATACATTAGTTTTACAGTATTTAACAATATTACAGTGTAATAGACACATGATTACATATAGTCATAACCATTAAAGACAATATTACAGTTAAAATTCGCATTGCACAGTCGCCTTCGTGAAATAAAACATTTGCAAATTTTCATGAAACTTCTGCAAATTGTAGAGGTCTATAGTGAGCATTAGTATGTGCAATTTGAAAGCCATACATTGCATAGCTTGGCGGCCATTTTGTTTCGTATGCGCTGTTTTTAAAAACTATAAAAATCTTCTTCTCCGAAACCGCTTATGGGACAGACTTGAAATTTTGTTTATAGATTTATCATATGACTAACATTCAGATTTGTTCAAGAGAAGTTGATACGTCATGTGGTTTGGCAGCCATTTTGAATTGTTCAAAATTGCTTAACAATATTTTTAAACTAATAATAAAACAAAAAAACGTTTTACAGAAATGCTTTATTTTTGCCATGTTTATTGACATCTATAGCGAGCACTATTGTCCGTAATATGGAGGCTGTATATCTTACGATCGGGCAGCCATCTTGGTTTACGCGAAAATTTCGAAAGTCTATTTTCTCTGCAACCGCTTATGTAAGAACTGTGAAATTTGCTGTACAGTCTTATATTGTGACCTAAATTCACAATTGCTCATTAGGAGAGAATCAGTCACATGATGCGGCAGCAATATCGGTTTTATGTTTATCGTAATTATTTGCAATTCAATACTTCCTCTTTTGAATCAATTGCTCACAAAACACAAATTATTTATGCTAAACTCTTGAAATCAGGTATGCGGGTACAGCCTATTGCAATGCTACATCTCATGCAATATTGAACTCATAGGTCATAAGGTTACGCAGCCATATTGTTTATTGCGACAAATTTCGAGAACTGCTTAATAATCTTTAGCTCTGGAACTGCTTATGTTGCAACTTTGAAACTTGCTGTGCTTAGTGCTGCTATGACCTAGATTTGCCATTGCTCAATAGAAGTGCCTTGTTCACATGATGTAGCAGCCATCTTGCATTTTGCGAAAATCTTTAAACAGCTTCTTCTCTTAAACCGCTTAGAGCAATAAAGCGCAATTTTGCACGTATGCTCCTTGCATGGTCCTCTACCAAAATTGTTAAAATTGCGATTTTTCCATAATCAACATGGCTGCTGTGAGACATTAACCTTTTTATTGCCATTTAATTGCGTAATTTTGCAATTTATACATTAGTTTTACAGTATTTAACAATATTACAGTGTAATAGACACATGATTACATATAGTCATAACCATTAAAGACAATATTACAGTTAAAATTCGCATTGCACAGTCGCCTTCGTGAAATAAAACATTTGCAAATTTTCATGAAACTTCTGCAAATTGTAGAGGTCTATAGTGAGCATTAGTATGTGCAATTTGAAAGCCATACATTGCATAGCTTGGCGGCCATTTTGTTTCGTATGCGCCATTTTTAAAAAACATAAAACTCTTCTTCTCTGAAACCGCTTATGGGACAGACTTGAAATTTTGTTTACAGAGTTATCTTATGACTAACATTCAGATTTGTTCAAGAGAAGTTGATATGTCATGTGGTTTGGCAGCCATTTTAAATTGTTCAAACTTGCTTAACGATATATTTAAATTAATAATAAAACAAAAACCGTTTTACAAAAATGCTTTATTTTTGTCATGTTTCTTGACATCTATAGTGAGCACGATTGTGCATAATATGGAGGCTGTATATCTTACGATCAGGCAGCCATCTTGGTATACGCGAAAATTTCGAAAGTCTATTTTCTCTGCAACCGCTTATGTAAGAACTGTGAAATTTGCTGTACAGTCTTATATTGTGACCTAGACTCACAGTTGTTCATGATGAAGGAATTAATCACAAGCTGTGGCAGCCATATTGGTTTACGCAAACATTTTGAAACTGTGTTTTCTTTCTAACCGCTTATGTTAAAGCTGTGAAATTTGCTGTATAACCATATATTGTCACCTAGAGTTACATTTGTTCATGTTAAAAGTAATGGTCACATGGCGTGGCAGACATTTTAAAAAACGCAAACATTTCGAAAATGTGTTTTTTTCCCAAATGCTTATGTTAGAACTGTAAAAACTTGTTGTAAAGCTTTATATTTTGACATAACTGCTTTTATGGCATTGCAAAAATTATGCACTGGCCACCTCTATTGCTGCTTGCAGCTATATTTTTACTTTTTTTTTTCCTTCAGAGTGCCCGATTGAAGTCTAGGTGAAGAAGAAATTAACGCGATTGCGGTATTCATAGTCTAGCTGCTAGCTCACATTGCATAATACGTATGCTATCATTTGCATGTTACTAGTTTATTTTCAGTGCTATTAGCGCTCGAGTGTGAGTGCTAAATACTTATCCACTTATACTCTAGCCCAAAATCTGTAACCTAGAATTGCAAATTGCCTAAAACAGCTATGTGTTTAGCAGGAAATTCAGGTTGTAGAATTTTCTTTTTGACCGAAATTTTACTCAAAAGCAAAAATTGTTTAAAGGAATATTAAACTGTCTGTTTCATTGTAGTAAAAATAGCACAAAGCAGTGGGTTATACTTAATATAAACAATTGCAATATGTATTATGCATCAATATAAATGGAGTTTACCTTTTATTTTTTTTAAACTTCATTTGTGCAGTGTCCATTACTTCCTGTCACAGCTCTACAAGGAGAGTGTAGTTTTATCAAGCATGATGTCATAAAACTTATAGAGTCAGTTTAGTATTAAAGTGAATAGACTAAACAGTTAGTCATATTTGCTTAACATATTTGTTTTTCTCGAAGCAACACTGTTTACCATCAATTTAATGCCCTTTAAAAAGTTGATTTATCATTTACTATTGGTGCTGAATGTATGAAATGGTATATATTTTTTAAATAAATATTATAAGTGTCTCATTAACCCTCAGAAACATATTATGTATTTGTAAATATGTTCACCTCAATTCAACAACAACAAGTGCATTGAAATTAAGATTTGTTTAAGAAATGAAAAGCAACACTCACAGCTGATTTTAAAGTCATGCTCTCTTTTTATTTATTTATTTATTTATTTATTTATTTATTTATTTATTCATTTATTCATTTTCCTTCAGACAGTTGGTCCAAAGAAGGCAAATAAACCCTGGACACTGTTGCCTTATTAACTTCATCTGTGTCCTCAGGTATGACAAGACTCATTATAATACATAACATAGAAGATGAGGTTGAAAGAAGACAGAAGCCCATCAAGTTCAACCTATAAAATGAGTATATAAATATTGCCATACTGTGTGAGGGTTATAATGGTCCAGAATATATCATTCTCCTTTGTTGTGGGACAAAGTCTTGTTCCAAAGAATTATTCTACGTCAAAGTGTACAAGTCTCATTCTCTAACATCCATCTGGAACTGCAGGTAGTATGAAATACATGGCGATTGGGATTGATGTGTCCTCAGGTATGACAAGACTCATTATAATATATAACATAGTAGATGAGATTGAAAGAAGACAGAAGTCCATTGAGTTCAACCTATAAAATGAGTATATAAATA
This sequence comes from Bombina bombina, assembly GCF_027579735.1. NCBI lineage: Eukaryota > Metazoa > Chordata > Amphibia > Anura > Bombinatoridae > Bombina > Bombina bombina. The sequence continues at coordinate 91,749,904 of NC_069504.1, forward strand.
TTGCCATACTGTGTGAGGGCTATGACGGTCCAGAATATATCATTCTCCCTTGCTGAGGGACAAAGTCTTGTTCCAAAGAATTATTCTACATCAAAGTGGACAAGTCTCATTCTCTAACATCCATCTGGAACTTCAGGTAGTATGAAATACATGGCGATTGGGAGTGATGTGTCCTCAGGTATGACAAGACTCATTATAATATATAACATAGTAGATGAGGTTGAAAGAAGACAGAAGTCCATTGAGTTCAACCTATAAAATGAGTATATAAATATTGCCATACCATGTGAGGCTGTACAATCGTCCAGAATATATAATTCTCCCATCCTGTGGGACAAAGTCATTGGCAACAGGGAGTGCCCATTCACAGGTCTTATTCCATTCAGCAAATGGAGTATATGTCTCCCTGGAACTATTCTCCTGCTGAGGCTCAGATGGATTTTCTTGAGGGTCACTTCTGGACAGATGATAGGTGTCTTTGCTACCACCAGAAGAAAGATTTCCCCTTAACTGATTACTACTTTGCATGGAACTTAAGTGTCTCTTCGCTCTCTTTGGAAGGCCCAACGATGCTGGGAGTGATCAGAGAGACTGACTCCTGCTGATTTTTCAGTTCTCTCATCCTTTGTGTTTTGTCTTTGTCCTCCTCGGCACTCTTTCTTGCCTCACTAAACTCTGGCCTTTTATACCCTGACACATGTCATAATGAACAGTCTGACATTTAGTAAAGAATGGACAACAGGTAAAGTGGTTGTAAGGTGACATAACAATAGGTGTACTAGTTGTAGGGTTGCTACCTTTTGTCCATCCATTTTGGTACTCATTTTAAGGGGGGAAAGCATGTGTGTGTGTGGGGAGGGTGTGGTTTGCAAGCGAGGCTTCACATGTTTGTACTAAAATATTTTATTTTATGCAGTTTCAGATATACACAAACACTGAATGGTCAGCATATTAAATTATTAAATTAATCTGTAAAAAATCTGCAATATATTGTGCAATTTAAACAAACATTGAAAATAATAAATCTGCATAGTGATTGAAAACTTTTAACTTTAGCTTTACCTTTTGATTCCATGTCATACTAGGATTGGGGACAGCCCTAACCAGTTGCCAGATTTGCTTCAGTAAATTATAATATATTATTATCATTCTTTTATTTTTATTAAGATAACACAATGCTTAGTGGTATGTTCCCAGTGGTTAGTATCTGCATTACTATTAGTAAAGAAGAAATAACAATAAGAGGTGTAACAGGGTGTAGTTCCCCAAACCTGCTAAATCTTACTAACCTGTTCAATTCTGTCACATCCTGCCAAAGCCAATGACAACCTGTCGTAATCTGCTTAATCCTGTCACAACCGACTATAACCAGACAAAACTAGTCACATCTTGCCATAACCTGCCAGAGCCAATTACAACTAGGCATAATCCTTCTTAATTCTGCCACAACCTGCAATTGTGATGTCATCATAGTATCTGCATTATAATACTATTAGTGAAGACGAAAGAGCAACAAGGGGTGCTATAGGGTGGCCTTCCCCAAATCTGCTAAATCCTGTCACAACCTGCTTTAACCAAGACCTCAAAACTGTCCCACACTGGATAAAGTGGGGAATTGGCTGGTCTTTATTGAGAACACACAGGGTTTAACCCCTTAAGGACAAGCCATTTTTCAATTTCTTTCCCTTAGCTGTAATTTTCTTCTTGCTCATTTACTGTACCCACACATATTATATATAGTTTTTCTCGCCATTAAATGGACTTTCTAAAGATATCATTATTTTCATCATATCTTATAATTTACTATAAAAAATTATAAAATATGAGGAAAAAATGGAAAAAAACACACTTTTTCTAACTTTGACCCCCAAAATCTGTTACACATCTACAACCACCAAAAAACACCCATGCTAAATAGTTTCTAAATTTTATCCTGAGTTTAGAAATACCCAATGTTTACATGTTCTTTGCTTTTTTTTGCAAGCTATAGGGCAATAAGTACAAGTAGCACTTTGCTTTTTCCAAAGCACTTTTTTTCAAAATTAGCGCTAGTTATATTGGAACACTGATATCTTTCAGGAATTCTTGAATATCCCTTGACGTGTATATATATATATATATATATTGTTTTAGAAGACATCCCAAAGTATTGATCTAGGCCCATTTTGGTATATTTCATGCCACCATTTCACTGCCAAATGCAATCAAATAAAAAAAATTGTTCACATTTTCACTAATTATTTTCACAAACTTTAGGTTTCTCACTGAAATTATTTACAATCAACTTGTGCAATTATGGCATATATGGTTGTAAATGCTTCTCTGGGATCCCCTTTGTTCAAAAATAGCAGACATATATGGCTTTGGTGTTGCTTTTTGGTAATTAGAAGGCCGCTAAATACCACTGCGCACCACACGTGTATTATGTCCAGCAGTGAATGGGGTTAATTAGGGAGCATGTAGGGAGCTTCTAGGGTTAATTTTAGCTTTAGTGTAGTGTAGTAGACAACCCTAAGTATTGATCTAGGCCCATATTGGTAAATTTCATGCCACCATTTCAACGCCAAATGCGATCAAATTAAAAGAATCGTAAAAATGTTCACAATTTTAGGTTTCTCACTGAAATTATTTACAAACAGCTTGTGCAATTATGGCACACATGGTTGTAAATGCTTCTCTGGGATCCCCTTTGTTTAGAAATAGCAGACATATATGGCTTTGGAGTTGCTTTTTGGTAATTACAAGGCCGCTAAATGCCGCTGCGCATCACATGTGTATTATGGCTAGCCGTGAAGGGGTTAATTAGGTAGTTTGTAGGGAGCTTGCAGGGTTAATTTTAGCTTTAGTGTAGAGATCAGCCTCTTACCTGACACATCCCACCCCCTGATCCCTCCCAAACAGCTCTCTTCCCTCCCCCACCCCACAATTGTCCCCTCCATCTTAAGTACTGGCAGAAAGTCTGCCAGTACTAAAATAAAAGCTATCTTTTAATTTTAAATTAATTTTTTTAGCATATTTACATATGCTGCTGTGTAGGATCCCCCCATAGCACCCAACCTCCCTGAGCCCCCCCCCCCCCACACACAGCTCTCTAATCTTCCCCTCTCACTATTTGGTGCCATTTTGGTGCCCACTTTTCAAACTTTTGTGCATTTTTTTAACATATATTTTTTTTTCTGTAGTGTAGCTGGCCCCCCCTCTCCCAGATCCCTTTTATAAAAATAAATAAATAAAAAAAATGTAACCCCCAACACCCGCTCCCACCACAGATCACCACCCGCTCCCACCCACTCCCACCACAACTGGAACATTTAGATTGCGGGGGGCGCGCACAGCCCCGCCCCCGTGTGCACTCCCGCATGCACCAGGGACTAATCAGGAAGAAGATTCCCAGCGATGGGCCGCCCACCCTCCTCCCTGCAGCTGCTCCCACCCACCAACAATCGGCACCATCGCTGGCCGATGCAGAGAGGGCCACAGAGTGACCCTCTCTGCATCGGTGTGCCAGAAAAGGTATTGCCATGATGCCTCAATATCGAGGCATCATGGGAATACCTTGAAAGCGGCTGGAAGTGATCAGGATCGCTTCCAGCTGCTTTAAACAACTAGGTCGTACAGGGTACGTCACTGGTCTTTAAAGACCAGTTTGTGTAAGACGTACCCTGTACGACCCTTGACGTTAAGGGGTTAAATACAGTACACTGTTTGCCTGAGAGGGAGGAAAATATAACTACAGGGCTTAATCAAATCCTGCTAGATAACCTAGATTACAAGTTTTTGCGCTATACCGGGTGCGTAAATAACGCAATAAAATGAGCGGTACAGCACTTTCCATAGCGCTGCCATTCCGAGTTAATGAAAAACCTCCTTGTGCAGTGCATTATGGTGCTTTAAGCTCCATACTGCACAAAAGCCAAGGGCTGAGTCTACGTGCTCGTGCACGCTTTCCCCCATAGACATCAATGAGTAGAGAGTGTTAGAAAAAACTAACACCTGCGATCGCGGAATAGCAAATCGCCGTAACGCAACCCCATTGATGTCTATGGGGGAAAGAAAGTTACGTTTAAACCTAACACCCTAACATAAACCCCTAGTCTAAACACCCCTAATCCACGCCCCCAACATTGCCGACAATACCACCCTCAACATCGCAACACCTAACACACACATTCTAATCTTCTTCACATAGAAGAAAATATTTGCTTTATTTTATATATATATATATATATATATATATATATATATATATATATGTATGTATTACTGGGAAAGGGGGCATTCAGATAGTGTGTATTTAGTGTTGTATCCGTGCAAACAGTACCAAATAAATATATATCACTTAAAAAGAGAACGACATCAGGTGAATCGGCTCTGATTGTACCGGCTCACTATATACATCCCTATCGACATTTAACAAGTGAAGACCTGCATCGTTATGTGCATCACGTAACACAGAAGTATGGAGGTATATAGCAGCTGGATGGCATCTCCCCCATAAACGAAGGAAGGTGAAGGTAAGCCGTGCGGTTTAAGTCTTGCAAACGGTAGTATCCTCTCAGCAAGTAGCACCTGAGTACACTGCTCAGCTGGAAAATCTGTTTCAGGCCTGTTTGGGTATATAGGAGACCGGACCTACATCTTGATACCGGAGCGTGTATTTACACTGAGTGCCGGGACTATAGCAGAGGGAAAAAAGGACGGTACCTGTTCTAATTTAACCGGAGCGTGTTTTGACACTATGTGCCCGGTTCTTAACATGGACTGTTAGCTGGTCAGCTTTGTAACATGCTAGCATGTAGGGGTTATTGTTGAACTATTTGACATTGTGACGTACCATCATCTGATTCACCTTCTATCTGGTATATAATATATTGTTAATTTATGAAGGCAGACCCGGTATCTTTACCACCTATATAATAAACGCTTGGTTTAAAAGTGTTATCCTGTGCAGCGTTGGGCTTCTTTGGTTCTTATTACTGAATATAGGACTCTATATTTTTAAGTTATATATATATATATATATATATATATATATATTATTTTTTTCGTTTTTTTAAATATACTTTATGCTTACCTAATAAATTAATTTCTTTCATCGTGGTAAGAGTCTACAATCCATTACTCCTGGGAATTATATTCCTGGCCACTAGGAGGAGGCAAAGACCCCAAAATTCCCAGAGACCTTAAAACCCCTCCCACCTTCCCACCTTACTGGAAACTAGTCTGAAGTACTCAAACTGCCATCAGAAAAAAAAAAATCAATATAGAAAATAAGGGGCGGGGGCTCGTGGACTTTCACCATAAGAAAAAGAATGTAAGGCAGACCAAAAAGTTGCCTTGCAAAATTTAATCAATAAAGGCCTCATTCTAAAAGGCCCATGAAGTAACAACTGATCTGCTAAAAAAGGCAGTAATGTGTTTAGAAGACTGACCTGCCTTCAAGAAAGCTTTATGAATCAAAAAACCTTTACCAAGATGCTAATGAAATGGCAGTAGTGGAACATCCAAAATCTTAAAATCCTGCTGCCTAACCTGGACGCCAGCTCTTAGCTGACAGCAGCTGCTCTCACGCAATTGTTCTTGAGTGAACACAGGGCAGCATTGCACAAGAAACTGATTGTGTGAAGTTAAATGCAGAAGCGAACCTTGTCCATCCGGCCATTGTTAAATTGGGCCCCATAGTATATGTTGGCAATTAAGCATTTCATTGCAAAATAAATCTTTTAAAAAGCACTTCAAACTTTAATTTTGTCAGCACAGATTGCAGGGTTTTGCAAATCAACATTAGTTTAAGGCTATACCCTTGTAAAATCCTAGAGGAATCCATGTTTCTGGCCAGCTAAAGATAGATTTATATGATGTGATCTGAGCTAACCAATCTCTATGTAGAATGTTACCTTCTCAGGTTAATGTCACCTTACATTAGTATGATGGATATACTCCAGCCTTTGTGGCAAGAGTGGAACTTGCACTCTTTGTGGAGGTATTTGCAACAAACGCAGGAAAAATATAGATTTTAATGTAGTTTATTTTTCTTAAAAGAGAAATCAAAAGTGTTTAATGTATCTTTAAATCTTGTCTTTAACCAAGATACAGATTTACCATAGTTACTTAGTGCTAGTAATTGCTTTGTGTGTATTTATGAAGAGAAGTACTCCAATCAGATTACATGTTTTCAGGAAAAAAAAGGGCTTTGCATTATATGAGTATATCAGGTGTTTCGGAAAATGCTTTTATTACTTTGACCTTTTGCAATCTGACAAATTCCCATAAGTTACAAATCAGTTCAGTATTAAAATAATTTATAGGTAAATATAAAGTAATTTTCTTTTAAAAAAAAAAATCTACAATCCATTTAATTTCAGTGATTCATTGTAAATCGCTTTTCTGCCATAAGATAACTACATTTTTAATGAGCAATTTATTATGCCAACCCAAACGCAAATGAGAATAGTGTTTTATAATGGAACAGAGCACTGAAATAAGCTAAGGCATCTCTATCATTGTTTAGGTATTCATAATGTATTCCAACATTGCATAAATAGGTTTGAAATAATTATATGGAGAATCCTATTATTGTATTATTCCTTCATCCTATCCTACTCATAAAAGCTGGTACCGAATTTATAGTGGAACGTTTTGGGCTCTTTTCCTTTTAAGAAGTGGGTTTCCTGTAAGAGTACAATGTCTCCCCTTAGACGTTTAAAATCGGACAACGCTATATTTCTTTTCTTTGGAGAATTTAAACCCTTAGCATTTACTGACAATATGTGTATGGAGTTATCAATGTTGTGTGGTGTCATGGGGGAAGCATGTACTTACACATCTGATGATTACTAATAGAGGTGACATCTAGAGCACTAAAGGCATTATCTAACGGTGCATCCTCAGCTGCAACAAGAAATATTTTAGAACTATTCCAGTTTCTCGGTAAAATGATAATGACATTAAACAACAAACAAAATAACAAACAAAATAACAATAACCTTAAACACAATTCAAAAATATAAAAATATAACTAATACTATAGAACAATTGCCAGTGTGTCGGCAAAATCAACGTTTCGCCGTCACGCAGATGCAATATGGGGGAGAGAATTAATCCCCTCCAACCGGATTATTACAAACAAGAAACACTAAGAATAATGAATGCTGCATGTGTTTCCTTATGAAGTTCAGACAGAACAGGCAGATTATCTGAGCTTCTATTGTTCCCCTATGAAGGGAATGAGTATTATCTATAAAGTCTATAAAGTCTCATTGTAGAGAATACATTAGTAATGGACCCAAGGCTGGGTCCCAGGCATAGAAAAACCTATGACTAGTGTACTTATCTAACATCACCGTCTTATATAAAGTAGGTAATCGAGTCCTTTTCTTTTTTGCCTCCTTCTTTCATGTCAGGGGATCTGGGCCTTCTCTGGATGAAAGTGTTTTTTTCTTTTGGCGAACCGTGTTCCACTGCATTCTCCGTTCCTTGGATGCGTGTGTTTTCATTGGAGTCAGTAAAGTGTTGTCTGTATCCAGTGTGGGCATTGGCTGTGGGACTTGAATGTTGAGGATTCTGTTTATAGTTGTAAGATCCGAGGGATCCTTGTAAACGACTTGTTTCCCTGCATGAGATATAATAATACTAAAGGGGAACCCCCATCTGCACTTGATCTTATGTTCCTGTAAAATTGTTTTGAGAAATCTTGCTGCTTTCCTTTTTTCTATTGTTGCAGGGCATAGGTCCTGATAAACTTGCAGCTCCTGGTCGTTGTATTTGATGAAGCGTGATGTTCTGGCAGCTGACCAGATCAGCTCTCTATCCCTGAAATGGAGGAGCTTCACAATTACATCCCTGGGGGGTGCATTTATAGCTGGTTTTGGGCATAGAGCTCTATGAGCCCTTTCTATAGAAATCTCAGAAATTTGATTGGAGTTGGTCAAGTGGTTAAAAAAGGCTATGAGGTATGATTGCAAGCTTCCTGGGTCCACTTCTTCTGCTATCCCTCGGATCCTCAAATTGTTTCTTCTTCCTCGATTCTCGAGGTCCTCAACTTTTTCTTGGAGGGCGTGCAGAGAAGCAGCATGCTGGGCCAAGCAGTTGTCAGCAGCGGAGACCATTGTAGCGGTGTCCTGTCCAGCCTCCAAATCCTCAATCCTAGAACCCAATTCGTTAATGTCCCTTCTAACCATTGAAAGTTCTGTCTTTATAAATGTTTTAAGGTCCGCTATATCTGACTTAGATGACAGGTTTTGGATTGTAGCCTGAATGTTAAGCAGTGGGTCCTGTGGCAAAGATGGCGACTGTAGGTTCTGATGTGGGCCTAGATCCGCTTCAGCGGTGGGCTGTAGGGTTTTTTTAGAGTCTTGGTCTGATTGCTCTTGTGTGGAAAAGAAAGCATTAAGATTGCCAAGGTGAGCGGGGTTTTTATTATTACTGCTCTTCTCCCCTTTGGTAATCCTTTTAGAAGCCATCTCTTTAAAATGTGAGTGACTGTGCAACCTTTATTACTCTATTATATGTGGTCTAGCGTAACTTATTGACAGTCAGAATTATTAGAAAGGGCAGTCTGAGATCAGTGTGATATATATCTGGTCAGCATGATTCAGCTCTAAATTTCACTGACAGATCTTTGCCGCCAGCCCTGTGCAAACCGTCAAAGTGATTATTGGTGCAGGCCCCAGTGAGATACGACCCACGTGGTTCAGCAGCGCCTAAGAGTTTCTCTCAGTGTCACTGGATGTCTACTTGTTTCCTTGCGGTTTCTACGCAGACCGTTCCACCAAGGCACTGCTCCAGTAGGATGCGGGTATCGGGGGTAACTTTAGTGGGTTCCAGGGTCTTATCACAGTAGAATCCTACCGCACTGTGTCTCACTCACCCCGGGTAGTATGAGCGATACAAGCTCAGCTAAAACAAATATGGCGCTTGTCCCAGGGATATTATACAGACCTGCCGATGCAGGCTCAGTAACTCTTCTGCCGTGTGTAGCGCGGTAATTATTCAGATGCCTGTCCGTTCTGTGAGTGTTATGAAAGGTCACATAAGTTGAGTTTTACATGCAGCTAGTTAGTAATCCGCTGAAGAGGAAAAACTTTTATGGAGCTAGGGAACTACCCGGCCATGTTCCTGCATGGTCAACCTCCACCCCCAGATGTGAAATTATTTTAAAAAAAATATATAATAATGTGTGAGCAGAAACAGAAAAAAAAGTACTTTCATTCAGCTTGCATCTTTAATAATAAAAGTGAGTGTACTGAACAAAAAAAGCAAAACACTTTTTTGAGCTCTTTGTAATAATTTACTGATCCATATTAACCTGCCTTGCTCGTGCTTCAAATTTCCTTCTACTTTTCCCACTTGTGTTATTCATTCCTAAATCCTTATCCTCCCTTATCCCCTAATACTTCCTCAATTTTCTCCTCCTCTTCTCTCTCTATCTCTTCTCTCTCTCTCTTGTTCTACTAATCTCTCCTCATTACTCTACCTTTCCTTGTCCTCCCACCTCCTCTTCCCTACCCCAATATACCATCCCTTCTAGTAAGTAAGTATGTCTTTTGTGTAAGAATGGTGAGTGTGAAACTGCGATAGGAGTGTGACTAGAGTGGAGAGGATGATGAAATCACACAAAATCTTTGGGATTTTTCAGACCTTGTGTTATAAGTAATGTAACAGTCTCTGTTTCACATAAAAAACAATTCATAGCAACATAAATATTTCTCAAGATAAATTTGTGTTTCTACATTTTTTTTAAGGGCCTCGCAGTATCGATGATTCTTCTTAGAATATCTCATCGGAGTGGCAAGGTTTTAAATATCAGAACCTTAGTCTGAATAAAGATATGAAAGGTGTGTGAATGTATTGAAAAGGGTATGAATGGACAGTAACATGGTTGAAGCCTTAACGTGGTGTTACTGCTCATTAGTAAATTACGTCCCAAAGATCTAAAAGTCTCTGGCTTGTGAGATTATTAAAGAATGCTCAGCAGGGCTTCTGTTTCTTTTTATCCTGAAAACAAGGTGTCACGAATACCTCAAGATTCAGCTGAGAAAGGGTTAATTCTGTTCAGCTTGTGAGCTAAAACAGTTATCTGCTTTTCAAGAATAATTGTGTCCTGGGTTTGTGTTTATTTGAAGTGCCAGGAGCATCATAAATGCTTGGCAGTGTAAACAGGATAGAGTTTTATGTCTTAGACTGTCAAAAGAATACATGATAGAAAACAGGGCCTCAGTCACAGAAACTGATAAGGTCACTAAAAGGACATTGGTATTATGTATATATGTGTTTAAAACTGTTATGATATTAATTGAATGGAAATCTGTCATATCTGGTATCAAATTGATTCTCCCAATGAAACCAATAGAGTACCGGTCAGTATATCTGACTATAGAGTGGCCTATCAGAAATTATAATGGGTTCTATAATTTCAGGCAAAATACTTATTTTATTGAAGGTTATAAAGACAGGGGGGTTTCTTGGCCCACCCAGGAGGGTGTTGTCAGGCAACCTGATCTATGGAAAATAGGTATAAGAATCTTATTTTTCAGCTATGAGATGTCATTCTTACAAGGGGAGCTGTTCTACAGAGTAAGAACCCATCACTTCATGCCAGCCCCTGGCACAGATCTTGAAACTAGGAAAGTATTGAATCTGTTTTTTCTCCTTTTTTATTTTAAAACACTGTTTGCTAATGTGTCATTTTATTTGTACCAACTTTTTATTAATAATGCATTGTGCATAATATTTTTGGCATAATAAATAATTCTTTTATTAAGTTTGGCCTTTGTCTAATAATTGAACCACGTTACTGAAAGAGACTGGGACATTAAAACTGTATAATTTAGGTTATTTTCTGCTAAATTGTATTCAGAGAGTTAATGTGTAAGGCTGGGTTTTTCTTAGGATTTTCCCTTTAATAGATAATAAATGGTGGCAGCTTAGATATTGTAGTTAGTTTAGTGTGGGTGGCATTAAAGGGGAGTTTTGGGGCATTTCTTTTACGTCTAGTACAGACTGGAGAGTATTGTTAACCCTTGCACCCACTGAACTAAATCACAAGCTGGCCTGGTGTGGCTAAATTGTGACCTATTAGTGAGAGTAGAAAGGGTCTGATAACCCTTTCTGTGCCAAATAAGTGACTGGCGCAGGTTTGGATAACCTTGGTTCGTCACAAATTGGTGGGCAGCGGTGTAGATCATTTTTTTTAATTAGATTTTAGTGCTTGTGGATTTGCTAGTGTGAAAATCCTGGTACTAAAAAGAAATTGTGACTCTCACAATTTCCAAGGGCTAAAAAGGCTAAAACTCAGTGCATTATATCACACATTGCAAACAGTCCCCTTCCCTATTCTCTGTTTTTCTTTTCTATTTTATTTTTGCTATGGAGTCATACGAGCAGCAGACTAAAGAAGTGTTGGCACTCTTATGCCAGGAGCGTGATATTCCAACACATGGAAAGAACAAAGATGGACTAATACAAGCTTTTGTTGAATATGATCTCAGGAGAGATGACTGCAGCTGGGTGCAGCGATTCATCAGGATCTGGGGATCCATTGGACTGTTATTTGCAAACTGTTCTTAAACATATGGGCTCAGTGGATGCAAGTGTGTGCATGGAACTGATTACAAAGTTTTATGAGAGACAGGCTACTGTGGAAGCAGCTGAGAGACAGGCTGCTAGGCAGCTGAGAGTCTCTGGCAGCTGAAAGACAGGCTGCTGAATGACAGGCTGAGAGAGAGTATCAGCTACAGCTTGCATGGTTGGAGAGAGGGATGGTCTCCCCTGTTGTTAGTGAACCTAGAGACCCACCTGCTCCCCGAGTGCGTGCAGAGAATTTTCCCACTCTGGAGAAAGATTGAGATGTGGATGTATTTCTGTGTAGCTTTGAGAATGTTTACAGACAGTTCCAGTTGCCAAGGGACCAGTGGGCCAAGTACCTTACCCCTGGCCTGAAAGGTCCTGCACTGGAGGGGTTTGCTGAACTGGAGCTGGAAGATTTTATCGTAAAGGAGCAATTTATGCAGCTGTGCCCAGCAGAAGTTCAAGAATGGGTTTTGGACCGTAAACCCATAACAGCATTGGAAGCTGGTGAGCTGGCTGATTTTTACACAGCCAACAGGTCACCAGGGAATGGGAGAAAATCCTTTTCTAAGGGGGGATCCACCTGGAAAAGAGCTGTTGCACGACCCCCCTTCACAAAACCTGCTGTGCCTTTGTTTCATGTGTCTGTTCCCTCTGGGAAAGGAGGGGCGAGTGCTGCATCTGGGCAGGGGGATACCCGTAGATGTTTCGCTTGCAACAAAGTGGGCCACATCAGCTCCACTTGCCCAGAGAGGATTAACTTGGAGCAATCAGCTGGAGGGGGTATTGCCTCAGAAGTACCAGCATCTGTTTTGTTTGTTACCCGTCCAGAAGAAAACAACCATGAGAACTTGCAACCTGTGACTGTTGGAGACAAGGTACCCTTGGGGCTTTGGGACACAGGTGCAGAAGTGACTATTGTGCATCCAAAGCTAGTGAACTCTGAGAACATTATCCCTGGAAAGACTCTAGCAGTTAAAGGGACTGGGGGAATGAAACTTGCAGTGCCTATGGCACGTGTATATCTTGATTGGGGAGCGGGGAGAGGTTTAAGAAATGTTGGGGTATCTGAAAATATTCCTAATGATGTTTTACTGGGTACTGATTTGGGTAGATTGTTATCTCTTTATGTGCCTGACAATGCTACATGTGACCTAGGGACATTAGTTGTAGACCCTTATATGAAAAGGGCTGTGTGTGAAAATGCTCAGAGACATTATGACCAGGAGAGAGGACAGAGTGCATGTGTGCAAAGTGCTGTGCCTGAACTGGGGGTGTCTGTGCTGAGATGTGAACCTGTATGAGGAGAGACTGATGGGGGAGAAAGGCAGATAGACTGTGTGGGTCTGTCTGTGCCTGAACCAAGTTTAACTGTACAGGGAGAAACTGTTTGTGAGAGGAGGCAGATGAGTGGTTGGTGTCTGTCTGTTGTAGACCCTTATGTGAAAAGGGCTGTGTGTGAAAATGCTCAGAGACATTATGACCAGGAGAGAGGACAGAGTGCATGTGTGCAAAGTGATTTGCCTGAACTGGGGGTGTATAGGCTGAGATGTGAAACTGTACAGTGTGACACTGATGGTGGAGAAAGGCAGATAGACTGTGTGGGTCTGTCTGTGCCTGAATCGAGTTTAGCTGTACAGGGAGAAACTGTCTGTGAGAGGAGGCAGATGAGTGGTGAGTATCTGTCTGGGATTGAATCAGTGGATTCTATAGAAGGAGGTGAGATTGATGGGGGAGAGAATGACTGGGTAACTGGGCTACTGGATGATGTGTGCCAGTTTGTGCCAGGGCTAATTCAGTTCCCTGTGAAAAGACACAATATATGGGATAAATGGCAGAAGGAAGATGTGTGCTACCTAGTTAAAATAAATACAAAATTACCTGTAAAATAAATCCTAACCTAAATTACAAATACACCTAACACTACACTATCAGTAAATTAATTAAATAAATTAATTACAATTACCTAAACTAAAATACAATTCAATAAACTAAACTATAATACAAAAAAATAAACACTAAATTACAAAAAAAAATCTTACAAGATTTTTAATCTAATTACACCTAATCTAAACGCACTAATAAAATAAAAAAGCCCCCCAAAATAATAAAATGCCCTACCCTATACAAATTAATCAGCTCTTTTACCAGCCCTTAAAAGGGCTTTTTGCGGGGCATTGCCCCAAAGTAATCAGCTCTTTTACCTGTAAAAAAAACAAATACAATCCCCCCCCAACATTACAACCCACCACCCACACACCCCTACTCTAAAACTCACCCAATCCCCCCTTAAAAAAAACCTAACACTACCCCCCTGAAGATCACCCTACCTTGAGCCATCTTCAGCCAGCCTGCCATCGATGGGACAGAAGAGGACATCTGGACCAGCAGAAGCCTTCATCTGATCGTGGCAGAAGAGGTCCTCCAAGCGGCAGATGTCTTCATCCAAGCGGCATCTTCTATCTTCAATCAACTGTAGCGGAGCCATCTTGAATCCAGCCGATGCGGAGCCATCCTCTTCTTCCGCTGTCCTAAGGCCGAGTGAAGGTTCCTTTAAATAACGTCATCCAAGATGGCGTCCCTCGAATTCCGATTGGCTGATAGGATTCTATCAGCCAATCGGAATTAAGGTAGGAAAAATCTGATTGGTTGATTTAATCAGCCAATCTGATTGAAGTTCAATCCGATTGGCTGATTGGATGAGCCAATAGAATTTACCTTGCATTCTATTGACTCATCCAATCAGCCAATCGGATTGAACTTCAATCCGATTGGCTGATTAAATCAACCGATTGGATTTTTCCTACCTTAATTCCGATTGGCTGATAGAATCCTGTCAGCCAATCGGAATTCGAGGGACGCCATCTTGGATGTCGTCATTTAAAGGAACCTTCATTCGGCCTTAGGACATCGGAAGAAGAGGATGGCTCCGCATTGGCTGGATTCAAGATGGCTTCGCTCCATTCCGGTTGATTGAAGATAGAAGATGCCGCTTGGATGAAGACATCTGCCACTTGGAGGACCTCTTCTGCCGCGATCGGATGAAGACTTCTGCTGGTCCGGATGTCCTCTTCTGTCCCATCGATGCCGGCTGGCTGAAGACGGCTCAAGGTAGGGTGATCTTCAGGGGGTAGTGTTAGGTTTTTTAAGGGGGATCGGGTGGGTTTTAAAGTAGGGGTGTGTGGGTGGTAGGTTGTAATGTTGGGGGGATTGTATTTTTTTTACAGGTAAAAGAGCTGATTACTTTGGGGCAATGCCCCGCAAAAAAGCCCTTTTAAGGGCTGTTAAAAGAGCTGATTACTTTGTAATTTAGTTTAGAGTAGGGAATTTTTTTATTTTGCGGGGCTTTTTTTATTTTTTTAGGGGGCTTAGATTAGGTTTAATTAGATTAAAATTCCTGTAATATTTTTTTATTTTTTTGTAATTTAGTGTTTGTTTGTTTTTGTATTATAGTTTAGTTTATTGAATTGTATTTTAGTTTAGATAATTGTAGTTAATTTATTTAATTAATTTATTGATAGTGTAGTGTTAGGTGTATTTTTAACTTAGGTTGAGATTTATTTTAAAGGTAATTTTGTGATTATTTAACTAGGTAGCTATTAAATAGTTATTAACTATTTAATAGCTATTCTACCTAGTTAAAATAAATACAAAGTTGCCTGTAAAATAAATATAAATCCTAAAATAGCTACAATGTAACTAATAGTTATATTGTAGCTATATAAGGGTTTATATTATAGGTAAGTATTTAGTTTTAAAATAGATTAATTTATTTAATTATAGTAATTTTAGTTTGTTTTATTTAAATTATATTTAACTTAGGGGGGTGTTAGGGTTAGACTTAGATTTAGGGGTTAATAACTTTATTATAGTAGCAGCGACATTGGGGGAGATTAGGGGTTAATAATTGTAGGTAGGTGGTGGCGATGTTAGGGAGGGCAGATTAGGGGTTAATACAATTTATTATAGTGTTTGCGATTCGGGAGTGCGGCGGTTTAGGGGTTAATACATTTATTATAGTGGCGGCGATGTACGGTCAGCAGATTAGGGGTTAATAAATGTAGGTAGGTGGCGGTGACATTGGGGGGGACAGATTAGGGGTTAATAAATATATTATAGATGTTGGCGATGTTAGGGACAGCAGATTAGGGGTTCATAGCTATAATGTAGGTTGCGGCGGTATCCGGAGCGGCAGATTAGGGTTTAATAGTATAATGCAGGTGTCAGCGATAGCGGGGGCAGCAGATTAGGGGTTAATAAGTGTAAGATTAGGGGTGTTTAGACTCGGGGTTCATTTTAGGGTGTTAGGTGTAGACTTAGAAAGTGTTTCCCCATAGGAAACAATGGGGCTGCGTTAGGAGCTGAACGCTGCTTTTTTGCAGGTGTTAGTTTTTTTTCCAGCCAGCTCAGACCCATTGTTTCCTATGGGGAAATCGTTCACGAGCACATTTTTCCAGCTTACCGCTCCGTAAGCAACGCTGGTATTGAGGGTTGAAGTGGAGCTAAATTTGGCTCAACGCTCACTTTTCTGAGGCTAACGCAGCCATTCAGACAACTCGTAATACCAGCGTTGTCTTAAGGGTGCACTGGAAAAAAAAGGTTTGTTAGCACCACAGGTCTTTACCGACAAAACTCTAAATCTAGGCGATAGTTTATTGAAGGTCATAAAGACAGGGGGGTTTCTTAGCCCACCCAGGAGGGTGTGATCAGGCAACCTGATCTATGGAAAATAGGTATAACAATCTTATTTTGCAGCTATGAGATGTCATTCTTACAAGGGGAACTGTTCTACAGAGTAAGAACCCATCGCTTCATGCCAGCCCCTGGCACAGATCTTGAAACTAGGAAAGTATTCAATCTGTTTTTCTCCTTTTTTATTTTAAAACACTGTTTGCTAATGTGTCATTTTATTTGTACCAACATTTTATTAATAATGCATTGTGCATAATATTTTTGGCATAATAAATAATTATTTTATTAAGTTTATCCTTTGTCTAATAATTGAACCACGTTACTGAAAGAGACTGGGACATTAGAACTGTATAATTTAGGTTATTTTCTGTTAAATTGTATTCAGAGAGTTAATGTGTAAGGCTGGGTTTTTCTTAGGATTTTCCCTTTAATAGATCCTAAGTGGTGGCTGCTTAGATATTGTAGTTAGTTTAGTGTGGGTGGCATTAAAGGGGAGTTTTGGGGCATTTCTTTTACGTCTAGTACAGACTGGAGAGTGTTGTTAACCCTTGCACCCACTGAACTAAATCACAAGCTGACCTGGCATGGCTAGATTGTGACCTATTAGTGAGAGTAGAAGGGGTCTGATAACCCTTTCTGTGCCAAATAAGTGACTGGCGCAGGGTTGGATAACCTTGGTTCGTCACACCAGGTGTCTCGCTAAGGGATGTATGCTGCATTTTCGTATGGGGAGGAGATGTGTATATTACAAAAGTGCACAATTAATTTTATATTAAATATGTATTTAAAAATCTAACAAAACTAATAATAAAACCATTCACACAAAAATACGCAGGAAGAAAATCTATTGTTAAAGGGACAGTCTATACCAGAATGTTTATTGTTTAAAAAGATAGCTAATCCCTTTATTACCCATTCCCCAGTTTTGCATAACCAACACAGTTATATAAATATATGTTTTACCTATGTGATTGCCTTGTATCTAAGTCTCTGCAGACTGCCCCTTATCTCAGTGCTTTTGACAGTCATAAAGTTTAACCAATCAGTGCAGACTCCTAAATAACTCCACCGGAGTGAGCACAATGTTATCTAAATTACACACATGAACTATTACTGTCTGTAAAAATCTTTCAAAATTCTCTGAGATAAGAGGCGGTTTTAAACGGTTTTAGAAATCAGTTTGAACCTGCCTAGGTTTAGCTTTTCAAAAATTCCACCAAGGGAACAAAGCAAATTTAAAGATAAAAGTCAATTGGAAAGTTGTTTAAAATTGCATGCCCTATCTGAATCATGAAAGTTTAATTTTGACTAGACTGTCCCTTTAAAGAGACAGTCTACTCCAGAATTGTTATTGTTTAAAAAGATAGATAATCTCTTTATTACCCATTCACCAGTTTTATACTTTTTACCGCTGTGATTGCCTTGTATCTAAGTCTCTGCAGACTGCCCCCTTATCTAATTTTTTTTGACAGACTTGAATTTTAGCCAATCAGTGCTGACTCCACAGGAGTGAACACAATGTTATCTATATGACACACATGAACTAGCACGGTCTAACTGTCAAAAACTGTCAAAATGCACTGAGATAAGAGGCAGTTCAACAGCTTAGAAATTAGCATATGAGCCTACCTAGGTTTAGCTTTCCACAAAGAATACTAAGAGAACAAAGCAAATTTGATTATAAAAGTAAATTAGAAAGTTGTTTAAAATTGCATGCCCTATTGGAATCATGAAAGTTTAATTTTGCCTAGACTGTCCCTTTAAGGTGCATAAAAATTCATAACAAAATTCTTCACCAAAAATCATATTTTATCAAAAATGAAAAATGTGTATGTAAATTACACAGGAATAAATGGTCTTAAATAAGCACAGTGTAAATCATAATTTAAGTACACTGGATGTGCAAAAATCACTTAGAAATTCATGCTTGCAGTACAAAATAAAATTGTTGTTTTTTTCATAAAATGGGCTTTGAACATGGGCATTCCATGGGCGTATATGAAATTGTTTCTCTAATTTTCAGCATAATTCCGTAAAGATTTACGCACTACAGATCTCAAAGTTTTTTTCTGGCAAACTAAAAGATTTTCATAAAACACTCTAAATACTCTAATAGACAAGCCCATGTGTACAATAATATAGGCAATTGTAAGATGCTATACTCATATAAGCAGCATGTGATTTATATTGGCTGCAGGATTTCATTTTTAAAGTGCGCCCCCTGCTCAGTGCTAACTGCGCTCCACAGAGCAAAGTTTCCCTTTCCAGCGAGCTCTATTACTTTCAATAGGTGACATTTCCCCACTCGCAGGGACTGTCCCTTTTTATAATAATTCCAGCAAGAAAAAACACGTCTGATCGGGAGAAGTTAAAATCATCAGGCCTTTAGTAGTATCAGTAGTGGGCTGGCTACAGTTACTGTAACACTATTGTTTTCGTTACTTTTTGTAGTAGTATTGAAATAACATACTACTCACATACAACATAGAATGTTGGAATGATAATAATAATTAAAAAAACAAATTGGGACAATACATATTTAATAATTATTATGCTTATGATATTTATTAAAAGTAAATAATACCGCATCCCAGAGAGTTGTCTTATAAGGTTTTTAATTTTTTTTTTAATTTTCATGTTCATATGTTATGTGCAGTTTCATTACTGTAATTAAACTTAAAATACTTTTCATAAAGTTATTTTATCACAATGGTCAGTAGTCAGCTTGCTTGTTCTTTTTCTGCCAGCAGAGGGTGATCTTTTACCATTACAATTCTTACACAGGTGTAAGTGAATAAAAAGTTTTAGTTTTTTCATGTGATTTTAATGTAATTTTAGATGTAGAATTCTAAAATGTATCCTATTTCTCTCTATCATGTAATGTTCCTTCACAATAGAAACAATTTTATTTGAAAATATGCACTTTTACTTTATTTTGCCTCTGTGTCTAAATAATTTCTAATATAAAAAATATTAATATGATTGAATTAAATGTTTTTAAAAAATAAAAATGTACTAGATATGTAAATGGGCGAATTTGCCTGTTTAGGGATGTGTGATAAATTAGTGCTCCACTTGTAACCTTGTTTAGAGAGATTTTGTGCATCCTCAAAAGAAAACTTTATAGAACGTTCTGAACTTTCTTATAAACTGATCTCAGGCTTGGCCAACTGTTAACTTTCTGTCACTTTTTAACCTCCAACAGTTACATAGACATTAAGGAACCCTACAAGGGACAAACATAGGCAGTTATCGTAAACATTACCACACCCCTCTATTAATCATTACATATAATCCATATACATCAATCATTACTACATAGTCACTCTTCCATAATCATCTCACACCACCATTGACCATCTCATTAATCAATATTCTAACAAAATGAGATCAAATCACCCCATTCATTAATCGGCAGTCAATTCACCTCATCCATTAATCAGTGATCAATTCACCCCATCCATTAATCAGCTATCAATTAACCTTATCCATTAATCAACAATAAATTCACCCCGTTCATTAATCAGCTATCAATTCACCACCATCCATTAATCAGCAACCAATTCACCCCATTCATAAATCAGCTATTAAATCAGTGATCAATTCACTGATATTGATTGACTTTCCCCACTTATTACTAATCACCCTCACATCATTCATTATACCAAATACCATCTCCTGTACAAAGCCAACAGTCTAAAACCAAGGAAGCTTGAAGCAAAAGGTCCTTTTAGGGAGGAATCAACTTTCCACAAGGATATGATTTGCTGCGGGTAGCATCTCTGTTTATGCGTCTGCATCTTTAAATGAACAGAGAATCAGGCTTTTATTGTTGTTGCTGTTGAACATAAACTGTTGAAAAAGTCTGTAAAAAATATTCCAATCTTCAAAAAGACCATTGAATAAGAGCAGTACATAACTTACCAGACTATAGTTCCAGTTTATGTTTTTGTTCATGGCTAGCAACAATATCCAGTGCCTTTGTCACATATCTTTTTTTACTTTAAGGTTTATGTCAAACTGTCAGATGTTTGTGTGGACTTCTCCGTTGTGTTTAAATAGTTAGTTTTCAGTACCAGTATTCTCCTATATGATAGGACTGTATGATATCAATGGCCTTGATACTAGAATCCAAAGCTATGATTTTCCTTCTGACACTTGTTTAGGTATTGTCTGTTGGTCTCACCAGGAAGCTGGTTTTAGTAGGAATTCATCCTGCCCTTTTACCCAGAAAAACATAATTTATGTAAGAACTTACCTGATAAATTCATTTCTTTCATATTGGCAAGAGTCCATGAGCTAGTGATGTATGGGATATACAATACTACCAGGAGGGGCAAAGTTTCCCAAACCTCAAAATGCCTATAAATACACCCCTCATCACACCCACAATTCAGTTTAACGAATAGCCAAGTAGTGGGGTGAAAAAGAAATTAGTAAAAAGCTTTAACAAAGGAATGTGGAAATAATTGTGCTTTATACAAAAAAATCATAACCACCATAAAAAAAGGGTGGGCCTCATGGACTCTTGCCAATATAAAATAAATTAATTTATCAGGTAATTTCTTACATAAATTATGTTTTCTTTCATGTAATTGGCAAGAGTCCATGAGCTTGTGACGTATGGGATAGCAATACCCAAGAAGTGGAACTCCACGCAAGAGTCACTAGAGAGGGAGGGATAAAATAATAACAGCCATTTCGCTGAAAAAGATTAATCGACAACCCAAATATAAGTTTATTCTCATAAATGAAAGGAAAAAAATTAAATCATAAGCAGAATAATCAAACTGAAACAGCTGCCTGAAGAACTTTTCTACCAAAAACTGCTTTCGAAGAAGCAAATACATCAAAATGGTAGAATTTAGTAAATGTATGCAAAGAAGACCAAGTTGCTGCTTTGCAAATCTGATCAACTGAAGCTTCATTCTTAAAAGCCCACAAAGTGGAGACTGACCTAGTAGAAGGAGCTGTAATTCTCTGAGGCGGGGCCTGACCCGTCTCCAAATAAGCGTGATGATTCAAAAGCTTAACCACGATGCCAAAGAAACGGCAGAAGCCTTCTGACCTTTCCTGGAACCAGAAAAGATAACAAATAGACTAGAAGTCTTCCTGAAATCTTTAGTAGCTTCAACATAATATTTCAGAGCTCTCACCACATCCAAAGAATGTAAGGATCTCTCCAAAGAATTCTTAGGATTAGGACGCAACCAAAGGACAACACTTTCTCTATTAATGTTGTTAGAATTCACAACCTTAGATAAGAATTTAAATGAAGTCCGCAAAACTGCCTTATCCTGATGAAAAATCAGAAAGGAGATTCACAAGAGAGAGCAAATATTTCAGAAACTCTTCTAACAGAAGAGATGGCCAAAAGAAACATTTTCCAAGAAAGTATTTAAATGTCCAAAGAATGCATAGGCTCAAATGGAGGAGCCTGTAAAGCCTTTAAAACCAAATTAAAACTCCAAGAAGAAGAGATTGATTTAATGACAGGCTTGATATGAACCAAAGCTTGAACAAAACAGTGAATACCAGGAAGCTTAGCAATCTTCCTGTGAAATAAAACAGAAAGAGCAGAGATTTGTCCCTTCAAGAAACTTGCAGACAAACCCTTATCCAAACTATCCTGAAGAAACTGTAAAATTCTAGAAATTCTAAAAGAATGCCAAGAGAATTTATGAGAGAAACACAATGAAATGTAAGTCTTCCAAACTCAATAATAAATCTTTCTAGAAACAGATTTCCGAACCTAAATCATAGTATTAATCACAAAGTCAGAGAAACCTCTATGACTAAGCACTAAGCGTTCAATTTAGATTCGAATAAAACCCCAAACCCTGTTCCTGAAACGGAACTGGCGTGATTACCCCTGAAACTCCAGGTCTGAAAACAAACTTCAGGAAAGCCTGAGCCTTTACTGGATTTGCTGGAATGCGTGAGAGAACATATCTTCTCACAGGAGGTCTTACTCTGAATCCTATTTAGTACCCCTGAGAAATCAATCTGCCCCCTAACAGCTGAGCTGGAATGAGGGCCGCACCTACATGCAGACTTAGGGGCTGGCTTTGGTTCCTTAAAAGGCTTAGATTTAATCCAATTTGAAGAAAATTTCCAATTGGAAACATATTCCTTGGGGGAAGGAATAGGCTTCTGTTTCTTATTTAGTCAAAAGGAACGAAAACAGTTAGAAGCTTTAGATATACCTTTAAGTCTTATCCTAAGGCAAAAAACTCCTTCCTCCCAGTGACAGTTGAGATAATCAAATTCAACTGAGAACCAAATAACTTATTACCTTGGAAAGAAAGAGATAGCAATCTGGACTTAGAAGTCATGTCAATTTTGATGAAAAAAATATAAATACTGATTAGCATGTTGAAGCAAGCGAACAATGCTAGACAAATCCTAATCCAATTCTTGTTGCGCTAATTTCCAATTTTTAGATAAGATTCAAGTTTCCTATCTAAAGGATCTTAAAAAAGAAATACTATCTTCCATAGGAATAGTAGTACGCTAAGCAAGATTAGAGATAGCCCCATCAACTTTGGGGATCTTTTCCCAAAACTCCAATGTAAATGCTGGCAAAGGATACAATTCTTTTTTTAAAAACCTTTAAAGAAGGAATAAAAGAAGTACCAGGCCTATTCCATTCCTTAGAATGCGAGCTCAATCCTACTGGCTGTTCCAATCAGCCAATAGGATTGAAGTTCAATCCTATTGGCTGATTGCATAAGCCAATAGGATTTTTTCTACCTTAATTCCGATTGGCTGATAGAATTCTATCAGCCAATCGGAATCTAAGGGACGCCATCTTGGATGACATCACTTAAAGGAACCTTAATTCGTCGGGTAGTCGTCGGCCGAAGAGGATGCTCCGCGTCGGATGTCTGAAAGATGGACCCGCTCCACGCCGGATAGATGAAGATAGAAGATGTGGTCTGGATGAAGACTTCTGCCGTCTGGAGGACCACTTCTGCCCGGCTTGGATGAAGACGTGTCCCGATAAGTCGATCTTCAGCGGGTTAGTGTTAGGTTTTTTTAAGGGTGTATTCGGTGGGTTTTATTATTAGGTTAGGGCTTTGGGCTGCAAAACAGCTAGCTTTTAAGGGCAATGCCCATCCAAATGCCCTTTTCAGGGCAATGGGGAGCTTAGGTTAGTCTAGGGGTTTTTTTATTTTGGGGGGGCTTTTTTTATTTTGATAGAGCTATTAGATTAGGTGTAATTAGTTTAAATTTCTGTAATGTGTTTATTATTTTCTGTAATTTAGTGTTTGTTTGTTTTGTACTTTAGCTAATTTAATTTAATTTAGGTAATTGTATTTAATTTAGTTGATTTATTTAATTATAGTGTAGTGTTAGGTGTAATTGTAACTTAGGTTTTATTTTACAATATAATAATTAATAACTATTTAATAACTATTCTACCTAGTTAAAATAAATACAAACTTGCCTGTAAAATAAAAATAAACCCTAAGATGGCTACAATGTACCTATTAGTTATATTGTAGCTATCTTAGGGTTTATTTTATAGGTAAGTATTTAGTTTTAAATAGGAATAATATAGTTAATGATAGTAATTTTATTTATATTTATTTAAATTAGATTTAAGTTAGGGGGTGTTAGGGTTAGACTTAGGTTTAGGGGTTAATAAATTTAATATAGTGGCGGCGATGTTCGGGACGGCAGATTAGGGGTTAATAACAAATATAGGTGGAGGCGGTGTAGGGGGGGAAAATTAGAGGTTAATAACATAATGTAGGTGGCGGTGGTGTAGGGGGGGCAGATTAGGGGTTAATAACATAATGAAGGTGGCGGCGGTGTAGGGTGGGCAGATTAGGGGTTAATAAGTATAATGTGTCGGGGCAGTAGATAAGGGGTGTTTAGACTCGGGGTATATGTTAGGGTGTTAGGTGTAAACGTAACTTTATTCTCCCATAGGAATCAATGGGATATCGGGCAGCAGCGAACATAAGCTTTCGCTGCTTTCAGACTCCCATTGATTCCTATGGCATCCGCCGCCTCCAGGCTGGCGGATTGAAAACCAGATACACTGGGCCGGAATTGTGCTGAACGTACCTGCTAGAAATTTGTTAACTTGCAAAAGTAGTCAGATGGTGCCGAATTTGTATTCGGAACATCTGTAATGACGTAAGCATCGATCTGTGTCAGACTTTGACTGGCGGATCATATGTTACGTCACAAAATTATACTTTTGCCGGTCTGTAGGGTTTGATAAATAAGGGGAATCAGGCTCGCCACAATTACGCTGCGGAATTCCAGCGTATTTGCGGTTGGCGGCTTGATAAATAGGCCCCAAGGTCTGAGATATAGGGGATAGCAGTGCAGTTAAGGGCCTTGTATTTCAGAGTCAAAATTTTGTGTTTAATCCTGGAGGCAAGAGGAAGCCAGTGAAGAGATTGGCAGAGAGGTGCAGCAGATGAAGAGCAACGTGTAAGGAAGATGAGTCTGGCAGAGGCATTCATTATGGATTATGGATTGTAAAGGAGCTATGCGGCAGGTAGGGAGACCAGAGAGGTGGGAAAGGATGAGAGAGTAGATTCAAATTTTAGTTGTGTCTTGTGTAAGGAAATGTCTAATTTTAGAGAAGTTTTTAAGGTGGAAGCGGCAGGCTTTAGCCAAGAAGTCTTTCCCGGCAGCAGAAAAGTCTTCCCTACCTTTTGAGCAATGGTTGTATCCACATGAATGAATCAACAAAATTTGTTATTAATTTTTTTTATTACCTTGTTTATTGTTTCAGAGGATTGCAAAAAATATATGCCTAGATTATGAGTTTTGAGCGCTATAGGGAAATTAACAAACGCAACAAAGGTGGCGTTATTTAATCCCCTATAGCGCTGCCATTAAAAGTTTTAAAAAAAACGGCTTGTGCGGGTGATATAGGGTTTTTAAGCTCCATGCAAGAATAATAAGGGGGCGCCCTATGAGGGGATATAACAGATATCCTAAAAAGGTAAAGATATTATGAGATTACTAGTCAAAACTATATAGCCTATATAATAACAGCTGACTATACACCTCCTAAGAGAAAGACACTTGTGGTGATATAAACTATATAGTAACAGCAGACTATACACCTCCTAAGAGAAAGACAATTATAGTGATATATACACAATATTGGTAGATGGCATGAAGCCTAAATACCTCCTAAAGGAAAGAAAATTGTATATGGTTAATAACAGACAATTGATAAATATTGGTTAATATATAGATCAGTCTCTGAAAAACAACATTCACAATGGTGTATAAAATGATGAGTCTAATGTGCTGTGTAACAAACTTGTGGAGATATGCAGTACTCAAAGTGGTATGATCTCTAATAGTGATGATGGAAAGTCACTAAGATGAAAAGATAGGCAGCTATCTGTGGAGATCCAGGCTGGGATCCAAAGCAGCAATCTACAAAGACAAGAAGAAACAGAAGCGCCACATGGCCCAATATTGTCTGGTCCAGAGGATAATAAATGTATGTATACAATGTAAACTCACATTTATAATAGCACCTCAGATAGTGCTATAGCGGCAGTCTGGGATTTCTTACAGTCACCCAGTAGACCAATCTTCGGTAAGGATATGATGTCTAGATGAACAACATAAAAGGACAGAGGTGCCTACATGGCCTAGTATTGTTTGACACAGGTGGATCAGTGTAAATGGAAAGGTACTCACATTTGTTTCAGCATCTCCTTTGATGCTATAGAGGCAGGATGGGATCAATATGGTCACCCACCAGACTTAAACACAGGCCTGCTGGATACCATGGAAGTCCAAGAACCACCAATGAGACAGTAGGAAGCCCAAATGGGGGGACTCCTCTCACAAAAAGGATATATAGCGGCAGATAAAAGGAGATAGCAAGTGTTCCAATAAAATAAATTTATTAAAAATGGTAAAAACAAAGCTACGCGTTTCTCAGCTCAAGGCTGTTTCATCAGGCTTAATAAAAACATTTCTGAACACTTGCTATATATACACATAATATCCAATTAATGTTAATTACAATCACATGATTTCAGGAGGAGCCTGAAGATTCACATAACATGAAGATCGATTTGGAGCAAGTGAAAAAAAAGAAAAAAAGAAAAACACCAAACCTTAATAGATTGTGTTGGCATTCTAAATAGCCACTAGATGAACATGCGAAATCTGCTGACATGTGAATCTACTGACATGTAAAGCTGCTGCCAGATCAGTGTAATCATGTTTAATTGTTTGGCGTGTTGATGTTCTCACTGCGCATGTCCGACCGGACATGTCATTAGAAATCAAATACTCGTGTTTTAAGCACTTATAATAGTTCATTTGTAGTAGGGGCATGAAGTGGATAGATTTAATTAAACATACATCAAGAGAAGACTTACATGTTTGTGATTGAAAAAAATATAACGCTATGTGGCAACTATACTCCCTCTAGGTTTTATTTACTGTGTTCCGAGATATTGACATCATGAGCCCATTGGCTCTTACTATTTCAGTCAGAGCTCTGTGATTAGTTCGAGTAGAAACTGGGCGTTAAGGAGGGCGGGCCCAAATGACCGAGCGGTTCAGTGTGCTGACGTATGCCATCATCGGCATCTGACAGATCTCCCACAGTGTGGTATTAAAAAATTGAATGATCATATACAAGTAATACATAGGTGGCAATAGTATGCGCAATATCACCTCCCTGCAAACAACATCTATAGGACCATCAGTAATGGCGCCATCCATAAGTACCCAAACAAAATCTGTCAGTACTAAACAGCTAATCGTCCCTGTCACACAGACAATAGGTGATAGTCAAATAACATGAAAAATGGATTCCGAACAGGATTGAGTGCAAGACATAGTGTAGTGTGCAACATTAACACGTACCCAACTAAAGGCTGTCAGCACTAGACAGCTAGTCGTCCCTGTCACACAGGCACTAGGTAGTAATTCAATTTAGTGATAATTAAGTTCCACAAGATTGAATGCAAAGCATAATGTGATATACAAATAATAATATTGATATTAGGACATAATGTCCTATTCTAAATTATCAGATATGATGTGATGTGATGGGGTAATATGTGATTAAGGTATAGTATAAATATATATGAACATAGTGATATATATATATATTAATAAATAAGATTAGTGTACAAACAACTTACTGAAAAATATATTCATACAGACTTCAGACCGAGATCTAATTTTAACCCACCTAGGGCAAAAAACTCACATATTGGTATATATCAATCAATGGTCCTAAAGGACCTTGAAAGATTGCCTAAAAAATCCAAATATAGAAACAACCTTAGTCCTGGAGAACGCCATGCCCTAAATTCTTTAAGTACCAACAAAGACTTAGTAATCCGCCAAGCGGATAAGGGTGGTGGGACAGTGATCCAAAATATCCAAGATTATATTCTGGAAGGAAATAGGATCCTTAATGATGCCAGCCACTATAGAGTCCTACCCAATGATCCCACACTTATCTTTTCCAAACAGCTTCTCTCCCTTCTATTAGAGGGTTTTGATGAAGGAATAATTACCAAAAAAGAGAAAGAGTATCTATATCCCAAAAATCCCTCTGTGGCCTTTTACTATCATCTTCCTAAAATCCATAAGGACACGTCCAATCCTCCTGGGAGACCTATAGTGGCTGGCATTGATAGCCTCACAGACCATCTATCTGCTTATGTAGATTCATTTCTACAGAAGCATGTTGTCAATCTACCATCTTTTATTAAAGATTCTACTGATCTAATAAACAAATTAATAAGTTTGGGAGTCACTAAAAAGGAGTCCAATCTTTGGTGGATAACGAGCGATGTGAGCTCGTTATATTCAAATATCCCCCACGATAAGGGTCTGACAGTGATCCAATCATATTTGGAGACTAATATATATATGCCTCTTAAACAACAATTGTTTATCATCGATTTAATTCGCTTTATATTACACCACAACTATTTTATGTATCAGGGACAATACTATCTTCAGACCAAAGGTACGGCCATGGGCACCAGATTCGCACCCAGTTTTGCCAATCTATATATGGGCAAATTTGAGGAGACCCACGTTTATGGGTCTCCTATGGGTGCGAGTCTGGTGTTCTATGGCCGCTACATTGATGATCTCATCTTTATCTTTGAGGGTACATATGAGGAGGCTCTTTCTTATTCATCATCTTTAAATACTAATGATTTTGACCTTGAATTCACCAGTAACATCCAACCAACAAAGATAGAATATCTAGACCTGACACTTTATTTTTCAGACAATGGTACTATAATGTCTGAGACCTATTTCAAAAAAGTTGATTGCAATAGTTTCCTCAACTTTAAGAGTAATCACTACTACAGTTGGAAGAAGAATGTGCCATATGGGCAGTTTAGACGCATTAGGCGGAACTGCAGCACCATAGAAGGATATATAAGACAATCCACTATACTTAAAGATAGATTTTTGGAAAAGGGTTATCCGATAGACCTAGTGCAAAATGGATATCTCAGAGCTCTAAATGATGACAGAAATAAATACTTTACCAATAATAAAAAGGACAATAAGGTCACTAAAGAAATGTAACCAGCGTTATCTGATACACTCAAAACACCCTTATTCATAACGAGTTATAGTAACCAATTTAGGGAAATCAAGCGAATTATCAATAAACACTGGCCTATCATCTGCGATGACCCTTTCCTCAAAAACCATATCTCCTCCAAGCCGCATGTTGTATATAGGAGGGCCCCTACCCTTAAAAACAAATTAGCTCCCAGTAAAATTGTTAGAGATAAAACTAGGGACCCCCAACAATATATGGGTCTAGATAGGTTCTTTTTGGGCAATTTTTTGCCCAAATTTGGCATATTCAAATGCCTAAAGTCTAGATGCAATATGTGTAAGGTAGTGAAAAGTGGAACCAATGTCTTTATATCTAACCAAACAGGTGAACAATTCAAAATCAACAAAAGGATGTCATGTGAATCCACATATGTAGTATATTTGATAAGTTGCACTTGTGGGGTCCAATATGTGGGCCGCACGGGGGGCACTATCAAAAGACGGTGGGCGGAACATGTGTACAACATTAAAAGAAAGTTTTTGAAACATAGTCTATCTAGACATTGTGCATACTCACACAAGGGTAGCTCAAAATCACTCTCCATATTATCAATTGAACAGATACCTCGGAACAGTCATAATCCCATGTTGACCTTACGCCGTAGAGAGACCTTTTGGATCCATAAATTACATACACTAGCCCCTGATGGCCTCAATGAATGTGTGGATTTGGCTGCTTTTGATTTATGAGACCATGGAACACCAACAAGACTTTTGCTTACTGATTATATATTCCACATATAATTCCCACTAATTAAATTATTATTTATATCTAATATAAGTAGATCACAAATCCCTTTCCTCACAATCCCTATATGTGCCACTATTTCACCACATGACTTATATCACACTCCCGTCATTCAACATTACACTATCTTTGTATATGTTACATATACCACTATTAATAGTCATTAGATATTAGATACATTAGTCACAATAGACAGTACCTACTAATAACTTTTTATTGATTATAGTACAATTTAGCTTTAAAATTCACTACATTATTAGTTATTATATTACACACAATATACCATGGGTATGATATCATTATCTCTATATATCATACATAGCTATATGGTTGCTATTCAGGTGATCACAAGTATAGCATATGGCCACTATATAAATATCCTGATGCCAACATATATTTAATCTCAATTTTATTCTTTTTTGTACACTAATCTTATTTATTAATATATATATATATATATATATGTCACTATGTTCATATATATTTATACTATACCTTAATCACATATTACCCCATCACATCACATCATATCTGATAATTTAGAATAGGACATTATGTCCTAATATCAATATTATTATTTGTATATCACATTATGCTTTGCATTCAATCTTGTGGAACTTAATTATCACTAAATTGAATTACTACCTAGTGCCTGTGTGACAGGGACGACTAGCTGTCTAGTGCTGACAGCCTTTAGTTGGGTACGTGTTAATGTTGCACACTACACTATGTCTTGCACTCAATCCTGTTCGGAATCCATTTTTCATGTTATTTGACTATCACCTATTGTCTGTGTGACAGGGACGATTAGCTGTTTAGTACTGACAGATTTTGTTTGGGTACTTATGGATGGCGCCATTACTGATGGTCCTATAGATGTTGTTTGCAGGGAGGTGATATTGCGCATACTATTGCCACCTATGTATTACTTGTATATGATCATTCAATTTTTTAATACCACACTGTGGGAGATCTGTCAGATGCCGATGATGGCATACGTCAGCACACTGAACCGCTCGGTCATTTGGGCCCGCCCTCCTTAACGCCCAGTTTCTACTCAAACTAATCACAGAGCTCTGACTGAAATAGTAAGAGCCAATGGGCTCATGATGTCAATATCTCGGAACACAGTAAATAAAACCTAGAGGGAGTATAGTTGCCACATAGCGTTATATTTTTTTCAATCACAAACATGTAAGTCTTCTCTTGATGTATGTTTAATTAAATCTATCCACTTCATGCCCCTACTACAAATGAACTATTATAAGTGCTTAAAACACGAGTATTTGATTTCTAATGACATGTCCGGTCGGACATGCGCAGTGAGAACATCAACACGCCAAACAATTAAACATGATTACACTGATCTGGCAGCAGTTTTACATGTCAGTAGATTCACTTGTCAGCAGATTTCGCATATTCATCTAGTGGCTATTTAGAATGCAAACACGATCTATTAAGGTTTGGTGTTTTTCTTTTTTTCTTTTTTTTCACTTGCTCCAAATCGATCTTCATGTTGTAGAACTGTATTAGTCTGAGATGTGAATGTCAGCATTTAAATGTTTGTGATTGTAGTGAGCAATTGCTATGGATAACTACTTGGGATTGTCTGTATACACAGTTAGATACACACTTGTGATTGACTATCAGATTTATTATTTTTTACTATTTATTCATATAGCACAAGGAATAATACAATGTATGTGTCCTCTATATATGGCTAGTGCAGTTATTGAAATGTATCTTATGAGTAACCAAATGTTTTATTTATTAATGAGAGGTTTGTTGACAGGATATCTGATTGGTAGAAGATATACTACTCTTAACACATTGGATAAGACTCTTATTATGTATGACCAATAGGGCCACTAGTGCATCTTAGGCTCCTCCTGAAATCATGTGATTGTAATTAACATTAATTGGATATTATGTGTATATATAGCAAGTGTTCAGAAATGTTTTTATTAAGCCTGATGAAACAGCCTTGAGCTGAGAAACGCGTAGCTTTGTTTTTACCATTTTTAATAAATTTATTTTATTGGAACACTTGCTATCTCCTTTTATCTGCCGCTATATATCCTTTTTGTGAGAGGAGTCCCCCCATTTGGGCTTCCTACTGTCTCATTGGTGGTTCTTGGACTTCCATGGTATCCAGCAGGCCTGTGTTTAAGTCTGGTGGGTGACCATATTGATCCCATCCTGCCTCTATAGCATCAAAGGAGATGCTACAACAAATGTGAGTACCTTTCCATTTAGACTGATCCACCTGTGTCAAACAATACTAGGCCATATAGGCACCTCTGTCCTTTTATGTTGTTCATCTAGACATCATATCCTTACCGAAGATTGGTCTACTGGGTGACTGTAAGAAATCCCAGACTGCCGCTATAGCACTATCTGAGGTGCTATTATAAATGTGAGTTTACATTGTATACATACATTTATTATCCTCTGGACCAGACAATATTGGGCCATGTGGTGCTTCTGTTTCTTCTTGTCTTTTTAAGCTCCATACCGCACCAAAAACAAGCGCTGTTTTGAAGTGCTCATGCACTCTTTCCCCATTGACATCAATGGGGAGAGCGGATCAGAAAAAACACCCATTACAGAAAAAAATAAACAAATTACAGCTATTTAAACTACTTACACCTAATCTAATAGCCCTATCAAAATAAAAAAGGCCCCCCAAAATAAAGAAAAACCCTAGCCTAAACTAAACTACCAATAGCCCTTAAAAGGGCCTTTTGCGGGGCATTGCCCCAAAGTAATCAGTTCTTTTACCTGTAAGAAAAAATACAAACCCCCCCCCCCAACAGTAACACCCACCACCCACACAAACAACCCCCCAAATAAAATACTATCTAAAAAAATCTAAGCTCCCCATTGCCCTGAAAAGGGCATTTGGATGGGCATTGCCCTTAAAAAGGCAGTTAGCTCTTTTGCAGGCCCAAACCCTAACCTAAAAATAAAACCCACCCAATACACCCTTAAAAAACCTAACACTAACCCCCTAAAGATCGACTTACAGTTCTGAAGACCAACCGGGCTGAAGTCCTCAACAAAACCATGAGAAGTCTTCATCCAAACCGGGCGAAGCATCCTCTTCATCCGACGACTACCCGACGAATGAAGGTTCCTTTAAGTGACGTCATCCAAGATGGCATCCCTTATATTCCGATTGGCTGATAGATCCAATCAGCCAATAGGATTGAGTTCGCATTCTATCGGCGGATTGGAACAGCCAATAGAATGCGACCTCAATCCTATTGGCATATTGCATCAGCCAATAGGATTTTTTTCTACCTTAATTCCGATTGGCTGATAGAATTCTATTAGCCAATCGGAATCTAAGGGACTCCATCTTGGATGATGTCACTTAAAGGTACCTTCATTCGTCGGGTAGTCGTCGGATGAAGCGGATACTCCGCGTCGGATGTCTTGAAGATGGACCCGCTCCGCCTCGGATGGATGAAGATAGAAGATGCTGTCTGGATGAAGACTTCTGCCTGTCTGGAGGACCACTTTGCCCGGCTTGGATGAAGACTTCTCCCGGCTTCGTTGAGGACTTCGGCCCGGCTTGGATGAAGACTTCTGCCGCTTCCTTGAGGATGGATGTGCGGTCTTCAGAACTGTAAGTCGATCTTCAGGGGGTTAGTGTTAGGTTTTTTTAAGGGTGTATTGGGTGGGTTTTATTTCTAGGTTAGGGTTTGGGCCTGCAAAAGAGCTAACTGCCCTTTTTTTTGATAGGGCTATTAGATTAGGTGTAATTAGTTTAAATATCTGTAATTTGTTTATTATTTTCTGTAATTTAGTGTTTGTTTGTTTTTTTACTTTAGCTAATTTAATTTAATTTAGGTTATTGTATTTAATTTAGTTAATTTATTTAATTATAGTGTAGTGTTAGGTGTTATTGTAACTTAGGTTAGGTTTTATTTTACAGGTACTTTTGTATTTATTTTAGCTAGGTAGTTATTAAATAGTTGATAACTATTTAATAACTATTGTACCTAGTTAAAATAAATACAAACTTGCCTGTAAAATAAAAATAAACCCTAAGCTAGCTACAATCTAACTATATTGTAGCTAGCTTAGGGTTTATTTTACAGGTAAGTATTTAGTTTTAAATAGGAATTATTTAGTTAATGATAGGAATTTTTAGTTAGATTTATTTAAATTATATTTAAGTTAGGGGGTGTTAGGGTTAGGATTAGATTTAGGTTTAGGGGTTAATACATTTAGTTTAGTGGCGGCGACGTTGGGGGCGGCAGATTAGGGGTCAATAATATTTAACTAATGTTTGCAAGGCGGGAGTGCGGCGGTTTAGGGGTTAATATGTTTATTATAGTGGCGGGGACTTTGGGGGCGGCAGATTAGGGGTTAATAAGTGTAGGTAGGTAGCGGCGACATTGGGGGAGGCAGATTAGGGGTTAATAAGTGTAGGTAGGTGTCAGCGACATTGGTGGTGGCAGATTAGGGGTTAATAAGTGTAGGTAGGTGGCGGCGAAATTGAGGGCGGCAGATTAGGGGTTAATAAATATAATGTAGGTGGTGGCGGTGCCCGGAGCAGCAGATTAGGGGTTTAATTTTAGTGTTTGCGATGCGGGAAGGCCTCGGTTTAGGGGTTAACAGTTAGTTTATGGGTGTTAGTGTACTTTTTAGCACTTTAGTTATGAGTTTTATGTTACGGCGTTGTACCATAAAACTCTTAACTTCTGACTTTTAAATGCGTTAGGACTCTTGACGGGGTAGGGTGTACCTCTCACTTTTTGGCCTCCCAGGACAGACTCGTAATATGGAAGTCCCATAGAAAAAAAGACTTTACGAAGTTTACGTAAGTCATTTTGCGATAAGGCCAAAGAAGTGTGCTGTGACCCTAAACCTTCAAGACTCGGAATAGCAGCGGGCGTAAAAAAAGCAACGTTAGGACCTCTTAACGCTGCTTTTTTACCTTAACGCACATCTCGTAATCTAGCCGTATATTTCTTAGTGTCTGTTTGCTATACCCTTTAGTGATATGCTAATATTGCTTTTAATAATCCCTTATGAATTATTATACCCACTATAAAATATTAACACACAATTACTAGCTTAATTAAACTACTTGTAAGGACATTAACTCACAAGTCATTCTTCAGCTACACAAAACTTTTATTACAATGAGGCTAAATACATTATTACAATATGCAGATTACATATAAATTACACATATGCAGATTACTTATAAATACACAGCACTGAACTAAACATCAATATTACACTAATACAGTTGCCCATCCTAATGTGAGAGTATGTGATGTGTTGTAGTAGATGTCTAGTAAGCAGTACTCACGTGAGGTTAACAGATCAGCATCCCAAAGATAAAGAGAAAGTTATTTCTGTAGGGTCTTATGTAAGTCTTTCATCCCTCCCACAATGATGTGGTCACTTATATGCCAGCCTCTTTTTGTCATGTCCAGGTGTTTGGTTTCAGCCTTGCCATGCGGTCCGGGGAGGGAAGAGCATTTGGTCAAAGGGTCTCTATATATATTTCCACTTACACCAGCTGGTCATAATTAGCAGACAGGGCCTGGTAATGTGATCTCTCTATATTCCAGTATCTGAATGAGGAGTTAACCCTTTCTTGTCCATTCAGCTGAGTTCTTACAGTGATATCCCATATATATACCCCTTCCAGACCATATCTGAATTCAGATCATGCCATTATTACATTCCCCCCTTTTGGCAATGGAGGTTACCATACCCTTCCATTCCAATGGATGTTTTATATGAGTGAATCTGATGGAAGATTCCTAACCCCATCTATGTGTGATGGCTATATTAGTGTACTAAGGATGCCTCCATTCGCATACCATAATATAAGTGATATACACGTGCAATTAATCGGCTAGATTTAGAGTTTGGCGTTAGCCATCAAAACTAGCATTAGGGGCTCCTAACGCTGGTTTTGGGCTACCGCTGGTATTTAGAGTCAGTCAGGAAAGGGTCTAACGCTCACTTTGCAGCTGCGACTTTTCCATACCGCAGATCCCCCTACGCCATTTGCGCATCCTATCTTTTTAATGGGATCTTTCTAACGCCGGTATTTAGAGTCTTGGCTGAAGTGAGCGTTAGAAATATAACGACAAAACTCCAGCCTCAGAGAAAAGCCAGGAGTTAAGAGCTTTCTGGGCTAACGCCGGTTCATAAAGCTCTTAACTACTGTGCTCTAAAGTACACTAACACCCATAAACTACATATGTACCCCTAAACCAGGGGTGTCCAAACTTTGCTCTCCAGAGGTTTTGGAACTACATTTCCGATGATGCTCAGCCAGCATTTTATCTAGCTGAGCATCATGGGAAATGTAGTTCCAAAACCTCTGGAGAGCAAAGTTTGGACACCCCTGCCCTAAACCAAGGCCCCCCTCACATCGCCGGCACTCTAATAAATTTTTTTAACCCCTAATCTGTCTACCGCACACCGCCGCAACCTACGTTATCCCTATGAACCCCTAATCTGCTGCCCCTAACACTGCCGACCCCTATATTATATTTATTAACCCCTAATCTGCCGCCCCCAACGTCGCCGCCACCTACCAACACTTATTAACCCCTAATCTGCCGACCGGTCCTCACCGCTACTATAATAAAGTTATTAACCCCTAATCCGCCTCACTCCCGCCTCAATAACCCTATAATAAATAGTATTAACCCCTAATCTGCCCTCTCTAACATCACCGACACCTAACTTCAAGTATTAACCCCTAATCTGCCGACCGGACCCCACCGCTACTCTAATAAATGTATTAACCCCTAAAGCTAAGTCTAACCCTAACACCCCCCTAAGTTAAATATAATTTTTATCTAACGAAATAAATTAACTCTTATTAAATAAATTATTCCTATTTAAAGCTAAATACTTACCTGTAAAATAAACCCTAATATAGCTACAATATAAATTATAATTATATTGTAGCTATTTTAGGATTTATATCTATTTTACAGGTAACTTTGTATTTATTTTAACCAGGTACAATAGCTATTAAATAGTTAATAACTATTTAATAACTACCTAGTTAAAATAATTACAAAATTACCTGTAAAATAAATCCTAACCTAAGTTACAATTAAACCTAACACTACACTATCAATAAATTAATTAAATAAAATACCTACAATTATCTACAATTAAACCTAACACTACACTATCAATAAATTAATTACATAAAATACCTACAAATAAATACAATTAAATAAACTAACTAAAGTACAAAAAAATAAAAAAAAGAACTGTTACAAAAAATAAAAAAATAATTTTCAAACATTAGAAAAAGATTACAACAATTTTAAGCTAATTACACCTACTCTAAGCCCCCTACTAAAATAACAAAGCCCCCCAAAATAAAAAAATGCCCTACCCTATTCTAAAATAAAAATAGAAAAGCTCTTTTACCTTACCAGCCCTTAAAAGGGCCTTTTGCGGGGCATGCCCCAAAGAATTCTGCTCTTTTGCCTGAAAAAACATGGATGAAGACTTCTGCCCGATGATGGACCTCTTCAGCCGCCGCTTGGATCAAGACTTCAGCCCGATGATGGACCTATTCAGCCCGATGATGGACCTCTTCAGCCCGATGATGGATCTCTTCAGCCCCCGCTTGGGCTTGGATGAAGACTTCGGAGGCTCTTCTGGACCGATCGGTGATACCCGGTGTGGTGAAGATAAGGTAGGGAGATCTTCAGGGGCTTAGTGTTAGGTTTATTTAAGGGGGGTTTGGGTTAGATTAGGGGTATGTGGGTGGCGGGTTGTAATGATGGGGGGGGGTATTGTATGTTTTTTTTTCAGGCAAAAGAGCAGAATTTTTGGGGGCATGCCCCGCAAAAGGCCCTTTTAAGGGCTGGTAAGGTAAAAGAGCTTTTCTATTTTTATTTTAGAATAGGGTAGGGAATTTTTTTATTTTGGGGGGCTTTGTTATTTTATTAGGGGGCTTAGAGTAGGTGTAATTAGCTTAAAATTGTTGTAATATTTTTCTAATGTTTGTAAATTATTTTTTTATTTTTTGTACTTTAGTTAGTTTATTTAATTGTATTTATTTGTAGGTATTTTATGTAATTAATTTATTGATAGTGTAGTGTTAGGTTTAATTGTAGATAATTGTAGGTAGTTTATTTAATTAATTTATTGATAGT
Organism: Bombina bombina; assembly: GCF_027579735.1. Taxonomy (NCBI): domain Eukaryota; kingdom Metazoa; phylum Chordata; class Amphibia; order Anura; family Bombinatoridae; genus Bombina; species Bombina bombina. Next base: position 91,787,686 of record NC_069504.1, read on the forward strand.
GTAGTGTTAGGTTTAATTGTAACTTAGGTTAGGATTTATTTTACAGGTAATTTTGTAATTATTTTAACTAGGTAGCTATTAAATAGTTATTAACTATTTAATAGCTATTGTACCTAGTTAAAATAAATACAAAGTTGCCTGTAAAATAAATATTAATCCTAAAATAGCTACAATATAATTATAATTTATATTGTAGCTATATTAGGGTTTATTTTACAGGTAAGTATTTAGCTTTAAATAGGAATAATTTATTCAATAAGAAATAATTTATTTCGTTAGATAAAAATTATATTTAATTTAGGGGGGTGTTAGGGTTAGACTTAGCTTTAGGGGTTAATAACTTTATTATAGCAGCGGTGAGGTCCGGTCGGCAGATTAGGGTTTAATAATTGTAGGTAGGTAGCGGCGACGTTGGGGGCGGCAGATTAGGGATTAATAAATATAATATAGGGGTCGGCGGTGTTAGGGGCAGCAGATTAGGGGTTCATAGGGATAATGAAGGTTGCGGCGGTGTACGGTGCGGCAGATTAGGGGTTAATAATAATATGCAGGGGTCAGCGATAGCGGGGGCAGCAGATTAGGGGTTAATAAGTGTAAGGTTAGGGGTGTTTAGACCCGGGGTACATGTTAGGGTGTTAGGTGCAGACTTAGGAAGTGTTTCCCCATAGGAAACAATGGGGCTGCGTTAGGAGCTGAACGCTGCTTTTTTGCAGGTGTTAGGTTTTTTTCAGCTCAAACTGCCCCATTGTTTCCTATGGGGGAATCGTGCACGAGCACGTTTTTGAAGCTGGCTGCGTCCGTAAACACCGCTGGTATTGAGAGTTGCAGTGGCGGTAAATATGCTCTACTCTCCCTTTTTGGAGCCTAACGCAGCCCTTCTGTGAACTCTAAATAACAGCGGTATTTAAAAGGTGCGGGGGAAAAAAACTCAGCGCTAGCTACGCGGGTCGTTACCGACAAAACTTTAAATCTAGCCGAATGATTTTAAATAAAAACACATACAAATTTGAATAATTATACATAATATAGAAATAAATAATATGATTATAAATGGATGTATGAACAGATTTCCCAATGCAGAACCCCATGATGACTGTTTCGAAAAGGAATTTGCTAATTTCTGCCACCAGGTAGAACTTGACATCTCTGTAAAAGTATGTTCAATCCTTTGTAGTTCTTGTTCCTGATGGTAAAAATTTACATGAACACGTTCCACAAAATTTTTAAGATGTTCCAGTAACATAGAATCTTTTTGTAATAAATGTACCCATTTTTGCTAAGGTGCATCATCTACTAATATTGGTGTTATGAGTGGAGCCCCCAAGGTAGCGTTATATGTGAGTAACTGTGGGACAGTGAAGTTAAACTGTAATGAACTTATCCTCACAGGGTACCCAGTAATACAAATAAATCCCTGGTGTGATTTGTTCCATTGAATTACACTTGTCAAACCATACATGCACCTCATCTTTAGGCTTCAAAGAAACAAAACACACCTTTCCTTGTCCTAATGGAAAAATCATATCTTGGGGATTGAAGATGAAATGAGGGTGTAATACACACCAATGTGTATTACTGCCCTTAGGGGGCGCCTCCTATAGCCTATCAACTTAACAAATATTCAAGCAATAACATATAACTAAATTAATACTTATAAGATATATATATATATATACACAGATACATACATATATATAAAAGTGTACCAACATAAAGTCCAATAAGTGATAATGATATAGTCCCAATCAGTAGTAGGTCCAAAAAACGGTAGGCAGCTCTCAGTCTTAGGATGGTCTTCCTGATAGATGGGTAACTGAAAAAAGAGAAAACACAGAGGCGCCAAACATGGCCTAGTACAGCCAGAAACCAGATAAAACAATTCACAGGGTAGCAATTGAATACTCACAAAGGAGACGCACCCATTGGTGCTATTGAAGCAGACCGGAGCCTCTCAGTGGTCCAGCTCACTGATGTACTTCACGTATCAGTTGTGGTCCTTGGTGGTGGTGATTAACAGGTTCCTGAGTGAACACAAAATATGCAAACCATAGCCCAGTAACGTTTAAACAAGTGAGTGGTAATCTGAGCAATCCTACTTACAAGATCCAAAGCACCTGCAGGTGCATACACTGCAAACTGGAACCAAACAGTCGCCCAGTAGACTGATCCCTCCAGGTGAAAGCAGAATAACTCTCGGGTGCCAATCAAAGTATTAGCAGCATGCAAATGATATAAAAGATGTCCAAAAAGCAAGTGTATTTCTGTAAAAATCTTTATTAAAATGCGACGCGTTTCTCAGCTATAACAAGCTGTTTCATCAGGCTAAAAAATTATAAAAACATATTCAGAATACACTTGCTTTATACAGAACTAAACCTACTAATTAACCAGTCAGATTACTCCAACCTTGATAGTCATTAAGTGTTAGCACCTGTCTGCTAAAAGGTTGGTATGGCAACCAACAGCCCAAACATAATTTAGTACAGATACCAAACTTCAGCAGACCATACTAATGACAAAATCATCGTTTGTGTGCATAAAATCAAATCATCATTGTGTATTGATAATAATAGACATAAGCATAACACTGTTATGAACAGGACACATATTTCCTATAAAATTGTACTTCATAAAATATAAATAAACAAACTAATACATATAATGATATGTTTCCCATACCTATTCAGTCTACATAAATCGTACTCTATATATTGTCTTATATATCCTAAAATTTCGGCCTTACCTTACTCTTAAAAAATGTTAAATTAAATATGCGACATAATAGAAAGTTAAGGGCAGGCAAAACAATGCTGTCAAACTTATTGTCAAACTAATGTTACGAACCCAAGTGTTCGTTGATTAGACTCCTGCTTCCTGATGTCAAATAGCACAATAGCTGATTGTTCAAAAATAAAAAGGTGAAATATGTTTGACGAAAATCTAGTGAGACCTTAATGACAGGTGTATATTTAACAGCCACTGGGTATAAGGCTATTATATGTGCGATCCTTGTAGGTCATTGTGTTTCCCACTGATCCGGTGACTTGTCGGTATTTAACCGGGTTTATCGCTGTATGCGGTGTTGACTAAACATTTGGGTGTAAACTATTTGTATAACGTAGAATCCTACACCAATGACTGCATTGGCATGTGTGGATGGGTGTGAACTATTCCTATAACGTATAAACTTGTACCAATGATTGCATAGGCATGTGCAGATGGGATTTGCTAACCTGACAACGTCAGCATACTGTGTGTCATGCGTACAACCTCAATCTTGCGTGTAGAGATGTCAGCCCACGCAAACTCAGTGAACAACAGTTCAAGTAACATTATGCGATCCTATCTATTTAGCAGGGGATGTTATATCCAATGTATGTCTAGGATGCCTGCACTCATAAACAGAGCGTTGAGCACAAAATATAAAAATGTAAAAGGCATCTTGTAAGCACTCGGCTCTAATCAATACATATAGTATTATTATGTTGAATTTATCCATACTTTGTAATCATATGCTGATAATTAAATATCATATTGTGTTTATCCATGATGCGATGATATAGTGAGATTAGTGATGTGAGGTAGGGTGATGTGCAGATTGTGCTGTGATGATCTGTCATCATCATGGTTATGAGTGGAAAGTGTGTAATGTTAATATGTGATTAGCAAGGTATAGTGTTAGATCATTCTAAATGGATATTATAAGTGTGATGTGTGTGGTGTTAGTGTGTATTCTACTGTAAATGGTGTGTGGATCATACTTGGGGAGAATGTAATGTGCTGTGCAAAAATGTGAGTGATGGCCCAATCCGACGGGCACTTCTAATAGTGATATTCTCTACATGGTGTGTGAATAACATACTACAAAAGATATAGGAGATGGAAAATACGAAGAGAAATGGAAGGACTCTCTCATACCAGAATATAATGTTAAAATAAAAGAACTCTCTATACCAGACATTGGCCCTGGCTATAGGGCTAGAACTAGGGGGTTCAGGTGCAGGGATTATGGTACCTATACCATCACCTTATTGGTCCAAGTGGGTATTCATACCATATTTGTGACGTATAAGCAGTCAGTGTTGTTTATAAAAAACTAATAATTGGTTAAGGCACTGGTCATTTCGCTAGTGTAAGGGGATACCGTCTTCTAGTAAATAGAAGTAGGCGCAGCATATGTCTGCTTTCTCTATCCATTGGATAGAAATAGGCACAGCATAAGTCTGCTTTCTCGGTCCATGCATCAGCATAGTCATGGAGGCCATATATAAAGAATTACACAACCTGGAAGAATAATACCTGGACTAACTAACCATTATTTGAGAATAGTTGATATAGGACCCTATATGGTACATAATACAAGGGAGCAGTCTGCCTTGTCAGGACACCCTAGGGTAAACGGGAAGGAATAATGGAAGGGACTCTTCCTGTGCCAATTGAAGTTGGGCAGAGGCAAGTGAATTTCCTAGCAGTTGAACGGAGACAGGAGTGTTCCCTATATATTCTGAGTAGCCATAACTTGTTAAATCTACCCTAGAAATGATTACGCTGGTAATAGGTCAGATCAAAAAGAAGCCATGTCTAGATTTTCGTTCAAGCCATAAGGCTGTAATGTGACTAATTTTTTGATCCAAAAGGATTCTCTTCTCCTAAGAGTTATAAAAGCATCCTTGTTAGATCTGGATATCATCTCTATGGGTGTTATCCTCATGGGGTCTTTGAGTGTCTTATGGAGATTCAGACAGTGTCTTGAGACATTTTTTGATGTTATATGAGTGTTCACCCCATCTTTTTTTGACCCTGCGGCAAGTGCGGTCCACATATTGCACCCCACATTTGCAGCTAAGCAAATATATTACAAAAGATGTTTCACATGTCATATGATTCTGTATCACAAATGATTCTCCTGTAACAAAAGATGTGAACGATGATACTCTGTGTGATATGAAACTGCACATACCACAAAGTTTTCTAAAGCATTTTGATACCATAAGTTTCTGTTTATTAATGTCCCATGGAATGCCTGGGGATAAATTATTGTTGGTATATTTGTCCCTGACAATTTTACTCGGTGCTAGAGCTGTTTTTAAGGTTGGTGCCCTCCTATAAACTACCTTGGGTTTATCACCCAAAAGTTGCTTGAGGGTAGGGTCATTGGTGAGGATAGACCAATGTTTCTTGAGAATTTTATTTACTGCAAGGTGGTTAGAATTATATCTGGTAATGAAGAGATGGCGATTAGTATCCTTGAAGACAGTCTGGTTTTTAGCTTCATTAATGAAGTAATTTGACCTATCTTCTTTCCTGACCCTATCCATCTCCCTGGATATCAGGTCTGGTGGATAGCCTTTTTCAAGAAATCTCTCGCCAATAATTTTGGCCTGTGTGTCATAATCATCAATAGATGAACAATTTCTCCTAATCCGTCTAAATTGTCCGTAAGGGACATTCATTTTCCAACATTTATAGTGGTTGCTCTCAAAGTGGAGAAAACTGTTGCAGTCAACTGTCTTGAAAAAGGTTTTTGATGATACGTGTCCATTTGGAGATCTACCAAGGACTAAATCAAGAAATTCAATTTGTTCCTTTTGAATATTATATGTGAAAGATATCCCGAAGTTGTTGTTATTCAAATGTGTGACAAAGTTAAGGATATTTTCCTCAGTGCCTTTAAAGATGAAAAGGAGATCATCAATATAGCGGCCATAGAACACCAGGTTCGCTCCGAACTGTGAGTTGTAAATATACAGATGTTCAAAGCTACCCATAAAAAGGTTAGCAAAGCTTGGAGCGAACCTGGTGCCCATGGCCGTCCCCTTCACTTGAAGGTAATATTTGCTCTGGTAGAGAAAATAATTATGTTTCAATATGAAACTAATCAGTGTAATCAAAAAATCTACTTGTTCACCAGGCATATATTGATCCTCTTCCAGATAGGATCGCACAGCTCTAATACCTAACTCATGTTGGATGTTGGAGTATAAAGCTCCAACATCACATGTGATCCACCAGCATTGTTCATCAAAGGTATAGTTTTTGAGTTTCATCAATAAATCAGACGAGTCCCTTATATAGGAGGGTAAGGTTACAACAAATTTCTGTAAGAACTGGTCAATATATGCTGATAGGGAATCAGTCAGGCTTCCTATTCCAGCAATAATGGGTCTCCCTTGTGGTTTAAGGGGGTCCTTGTGGACCTTGGGCAGATGGTAATAAAAGGCCGTGCACGGGTATTTGGGTAGACAAAAGTCTCTTTCCAGTTTGGTAATAATACCCATGTCAAAGCCTTTTTGTAAGATTCCCTGAAGTTGGTCATAGAACTTAGATGTAGGATCCCCACATAAAACCTCATAATACTCCTTATCATTGAGGATATGATCGGCTTCAGTTAGATAGTCCTGCATATCCTGCAGGACTATCGCCCCACCCTTGTCTGCCTGTCTGATCACAAGGTCAGATCTTTTAATGAGTCTGGTCAAAGCTTTCTGTTCTTTATAGTTAAGATTATTTTTATATCTTAATTTTTTCTGCTTTTTGGCCAGTTTCTCTAGATCTTCCAACACTAGGTTGGCATATATCTCTATGTGGTTTCCGCTACTCTTAGGTGGAACAAAAGAGGATTTTGGCCTCAAATTGGTATGAATATATCCATCATATAGATCTTCTATAAGCATGCTGGGTTCATATACCAGACAGCCATCACTTAGATGGGCATCCATTAGATCTGTGGTAATGGGTCTCATAGAATCATCTTTAAGCTTTTTTTCAGCAAAGTATTTCTGTAGTGATAATTTTCTTACATAGCTGTTGATGTCTACAAACATCTCATACATACTAAATTGATTGGACGGGCTGAAAGATAGACCCCTCCCCAGAACTCTAATCTCATCATCCTATAGTGAATAGGATGATAGGTTAAAGATCCCCTTGAATTTTTCTAATTTTTCCTTTTTGCGGGTGATGGATTTACCTCTAGATCCTCGTTTCCGAATGGTCTTTTTTGTCTTTGGGGCAAAGACGGTCCCCCATGACCTTGCCATACCGGAGGATCCTGATGTAGGTGGCCTGGCCCTAAAAAAGGAGAAGAAACTTGTGGGGTGTTAGTATTCCCATTTTCACCATTTTTATTCTCCAGGTTGTGTAAGACTTGAAATCTGTTAGGATGTGAGAAACTATGTTCCTGTGATCTTTGGTCAGTATCATTAGATCCCATCGTGTGACGGTGTGGTTATTGCCTGTAAGTATTATGATGGTTATGTCCTGGGCTATTAGAAGCTCCCTCAGTATATTGTTGATACGTGTTAAATGTGGATGTGTACATATTGGAGGTGGAAGGATATTCCCTATTCTTGTGATAATGTTGATTTTGATTGTGTACCCTTGGGTTCGCATAATTGTTATGTGATTGGTGGCTCGGTGTAAAAGTTTTATGATATGACATATAGGAGTTATATGTGTTAGGGGTGGAATTGGTGTTGGTCCACGGGGAATTAGTGTCCCTGTAGGGGGGACCAGGGGGTCTCCTAACTCCAGTCTGTGTTTCACTCCTATTGCTTTTATCTTCATTGTAATTCTCTTGGTTGTGCATGTATTTGTTATGGCCATTATGTCTTGAAGTCCTATTGACACGATTGTAGGTGTAGACTAAGCCCTTAGAGTAATCATCATCATCTATCTCCATTTTCTTATTTTTATTGCTGATGATTTGCTGTTGGTATTCATCAGCTTTATCATATGTGTTCTTCATAAGATTTTCAAATTGGGGTGATGATTTGTGTGTGTCTATTTCTTTTTGGAGGTTGTCAATTTCAAGGCCTACTTCATCTACCAACACCTGTCTGTGTTTGATCAAAATCTCCATAAGGGTCATAGAGCAGGTGTTTAAAGCACTCTCCCATTCTTTAAGCACCCCTTCATTGTTTTTGAAGGAGCAGTTTTTGAACATCCTAAGTCCCCTAGGGATCTGGTTTTTGTTCTTATATTTTTTGAGTGTATCAAGATCCCACCAGTGTCTGTGTTCTGTTTTTAGTAACGCCTCTAGTTTGTTAAAAGAGGACTGTAGAGACAGTGGTGGGTTAGATCCTACAGGACCTGACTGTTCTATGCATGCCCTCTTGTTAGCTCTTTCTGAAGATGACAGCATTTTAGAAAACAATGACAAACAATATTGCTATTCCAAATTGTTGAATCCGCCAATAGGTGATAAGTGTATGAATTGATACTATTGGAGTGATAATAATAAACAACCTATAATTTGAAAACTGATATAGGTAGGTGTGCAGTCAATATAGAGTAGGTTACTCTTGTTTTGGAGATAATAGATATATAAAAAATGCTAAACTAAACAACAATCCACTATAATGGAGTACAGCTCCCCTATTGGTGACCTAGATAGTGTATAGAAGATGAAATGAGGGTGTAATACACACCAATGTGTATTACTGCCCTTAGGGGGCGCCTCCTATAGCCTATCAACTTAACAAATATTCAAGCAATAACATATAACTAAATTAATACTTATAAGATATATATATATATATATATATATATATACACAGATACATACATATATATAAAAGTGTACCAACATAAAGTCCAATAAGTGATAATGATATAGTCCCAATCAGTAGTAGGTGCAAAAAATGGTAGGCAGCTCTCAGTCTTAGGATGGTCTTCCTGATAGATGGGTAACTGAAAAAAGAGAAAACACAGAGGCGCCAAACATGGCCTAGTACAGCCAGAAACCAGATAAAACAATTCACAGGGTAGCAATTGAATACTCACAAAGGAGACGCACCCATTGGTGCTATTGAAGCAGACTGGATCCTCTCAGTGGTCCAGCTCACTGATGTACTTCACGTATCAGTTGTGGTCCTTGGTGGTGGTGATTAACAGGTTCCTGAGTGAACACAAAATATGCAAACCATAGCCCAGTAACGTTTAAACAAGTGAGTGGTAATCTGAGCAATCCTACTTACAAGATCCAAATCACCTGCAGGTGCATACACTGCAAACTGGAACCAAACAGTCGCCCAGTAGACTGATCCCTCCAGGTGAAAGCAGAATAACTCTCGGGTGCCAATCAAAGTATTAGCAGCATGCAAATGATATAAAAGATGTCCAAAAAGCAAGTGTATTTCTGTAAAAATCTTTATTAAAATGCGACGCGTTTCTCAGCTATTTCATCAGGCTAAAAAATTATAAAAACACATTCAGAATACACTTGCTTTATACAGAACTAAACCTACTAATTAACCAGTCAGATTACTCCAACCTTGATAGTCATTAAGTGTTAGCACCTGTCTGCTAAAAGGTTGGTATGGCAACCAACAGCCCAAACATAATTTAGTACAGATACCAAACTTCAGCAGACCATACTAATGACAAAATCATCGATTGTGTGCATAAAATCAAATCATCATTGTGTATTGATAATAATAGACATAAGCATAACACTGTTATGAACAGGACACATATTTCCTATAAAATTGTACTTCATAAAATATAAATAAACAAACTAATATATCTTGGGGGTTAACTTTCTCCACAAAACCATTGCAATATGATTGATTATGCCAGCAGGAATCAAAAATTATTCTTGCCTGGTTGGGTAGACATAAAACTTTAGAAGGAAACCTTATGCAGCCAGACATGTCTACCTGTTCCATATGGGAACCATTCCATATAAAATTTGGGAACTCTAACTCGTGATGTAAAACATGAGATTCTGTGACAGGTGTTCCTAGTGAAAACAAATGATAAACATTCTGATAGGTACCACTAGTGGGCACAAGTGAAGTAGCCCTGCATATATTTTCCCTGCAACCTAACCAACTGTTTAACCATAATTATTTGTGTTCTGATGTAAAACTGTTAACAACAGACTGCCCCCACCCTCCCAAAGTTGTATGGTTATTTTCCATAGCCTGTGCTATTAATTTAAAGTCAGTTGATAATTCTGTTTGCATGGAAATACACACAAAATCCCAGGATACTTCCCTTAACCTACTAATTACTCCTATCAGTATTTCCTCTGTATGTTGAATGGCAGGACCCTGAACCTGAATAACGGTCTGTGTCAGTGTCTCTACCAGGGTGTTTATCATTTGTTGCATATGAATTCCTTTTGCATTTAACATCTCCTGAGACTGTAAGGTTGTTGTTAAGATGGATATGTCAATGGAATTTACCACCCCTAACCCTGTTCCCAAACCTCCCAAAACTGTATACACAATATCCCTCCTAGTCCTTCTACTAGTACCTTCTGCCCACTTAACTAATGCTTTTTCCATAGTGGCAGTATTTCTGGAACAATTTTGGTAATGTGTGGAAACTAGCCAATCTATTATTTTAATACTCCACGTGATAAATTGGAATGTGGCATCCCTCAATACTGGAGTTGGCTTGATTGTACTTATTTGAAATGGACCAGTAGAAACAACCCTTTTCCCCTCACACATTGGAGTATTGTCAGAATGTTTCATCTTTGGTGTAGTGATTAAAGTAGAATAGATCAAAGGTTCAAAAGTAGTTGTTTCCTTTTTTTTTTTATCTATTTTTAAGTATACTTCAATCCCTCCACCAAAGTTGGAAGCTGTAACTCTCCAATTAATCCCTTCTCCAATTTGTTGTTCAAATATAACCTTGGTTATATTATAGTTATATTATAGTTATCCCCATTTATAGTGTGAATAGGATTTGCAAATGTTGTAGATCTACAGTCCATTTTCCCCAAGCCACCAATTCAATTTTCTTGATGTTTTCAGCAAATATTTCAATCCTCCCACCAGCATTAAAAGTAAATTTTCCCAAACAATCTTTGTTAAGGTCTTGAGAACTCCAGAAGCTTGTCCATCCTCTGATGATGTTGCTTGAGCTCCATATATAACATTTTTGCAATAACACCCACACAAATACAAATAGGTTGATGACGATCATTCCTCTCAGGTACCACATAATGAAATCTGTCAAAAAGATTAAGAGAATATCAGTTCTTAGCAGAAATATCTACATCTGGGACAACTGTCCCTCTATACGATTTACATTGCTCAACATGGACCCATTTGTAACCAGGCTGCCTTCTGGTTTTCCCAGGGGTTGATCTTTCTATTTTAATCACAGTATTACCCAATTTGTCCAAAATTCTATAAGGTCCTTCCCAATTTGCATCCTAGGGAGAATTGTTGCGAAATTTTTTAATCATGATCAATCTCCCCTTCTCAAACAGAGGTGTTTGAGAAGTAGATGAAAATTTACAATCTGTTGGGGCCATATTAAAGGCAGCAAAAAGTAGCAGTGAGCTCAACTGCTCCTGAATTTGGGAGAGATATTGATCTCTAGACACAGATCAAGGGGGTAGACAATTGTGTTTCACCTGGGTGGCCTAATGTCATCTTTCTCCCTGTCATGAGCTCATAGGGAGAACACTTGGTAGCATTTGATGGTGTAGCTATAATAGCTATTAGAACTGCTGGAAGATGAGTGGCCCTTGATTTACCATACTGGGAAAGCATTTTGAACAATTTTGTTTTTAATGTGCGATTCATGCACTCAACTATACCAGAGGATTGTGGATGATATGGTACATAAAATCTTGTCTGTATTCCCAGTAGGGCACAGAGATTTTGCATTACCTGACCTGTAAAATGTGTACTCCTGTCTGATTCAATGAGTGTTGGAAAACCCCATCTTGAGAAAACATGTTCCCACAGTGCTCTGGCAGTAGCCTGTGCAGTATCACAATGAAGTGGAATAGACTCAACCCATTTTGAAAAAATATCTACAATTACTAGGGCATACCTGAGACCCCCCTTTGATAGTGGAAGTGGGCCTATAAAATCAATTTGGATAGTTTTCCAGGGGCCATCTGCTACTGGTATTCTCTGGAGAATGGGTCTCTGACCTTTAGGACGTGGATTGATTTGAGCACAAATTAAACACTCTTGTACACATTTTAAACAGGTTTCTGCTAAATCTGGCCAATTAAAATTTTGCCTTAAATGGTACTCTAATGCACTTTGGCCAATATGCCCAAGAAGAGAATGTGTTTGCTGTGTTATAGGTCCCTGCAAATGATTTGGGACCACAAAAACCAATTTAGCCTGTGGATCAGTGGGATTGGAGTAACATATTAACCCATTACAAATTGAATAACCATTTGGGAGTCTTTGTTCTTCCTGTAACAGAGGGAAAAGGTTAGGATCTTTAACTTGTTCTGTTTTCAAATCAGGTACCTCTGAATCTACCATTTTCATCTTTGCTATATGTGCCATTGTATATTTAGATGCAACATGCTCTCTCCATGCTTCCTGTGTCCTGTGTCTCACTGTCATTTTCATCTGATTGCCATGGTTCTCCATCTAAAGCTGCTTGTTTGGCTAACATCTCCACATGTGCATTCCTTTGTGAATGTTCATCAGTGAAATGTGTGTGTGCCTTAACTTTAACAATAGCTGACTGCAATGGGTGCTGGGTTCCCCAATCTACCAATTTCTTAAGGGATTGAACATGTGACAATGGTTTGTCTGCTGAGTCTACCATTCCCCTTAGATTCCAAATTGGTAAGTACTCTGTCAGTGATCTGGTCACATAGGCACTGTCACTGTATATACAAATGTGTTGTGTGTCAAACCTGTGGCAAGCCATAAAAATGGCTTCTAATTCTGCTCTCTGTGCTGAGAATGATCGTGGTAGCATAAATGTAATAACTAATTGTTGAGAGGGGACCGAAATAGCAAAACTAGTATTAAATTGTCAGGTAACAGTCAGCATGTATGTACCTTTAAGCACACCTTATATTAGGCTACTCCTCCCCCTTCCACCTGCCAATTAATCCGTTAGAGTATACTGTTCAAGCTACCTTGAAGCAGCATTTCCTAACCTCTGGCAAAGCTGAATTTAACCACTATAAGGATTACAATCTTAGCACTATGTTTAGTGCTCACAACTTCAAACTACTCCAACTAAGATACACATCAAATCTCTACGAGCAGCAGTTTGCATTTCCAAGCAACCTTCTTTACAAAAACCCAACTTACATATGTAACCACCGTTGCACTAACATATCTCAATTACCAACTGGCACTCTGCTTCCACATAAGCTGGAAACCTAAGAGCTGAACTTTTTACTTACGGCTTTTGTTGCTACTGCCGCATACTGATTCCAGCGTTCCTGCTTACAGAGCCTGCTGTGTGCGCTCTCCGTGAACACAGCCTGTCAGCAAATCCAGCCTCCTGATTGGACCAATCTCGCACACCCTCTACAGCTTCAGGGGCTGCATCAAACAAGGCACTTCTCCCTCCACTGCATACCGGAACGCTGTTCCGCTCTGTCGCTGCTCACACAGCGCTACAGGTATCTTAACTCTGCTACTGTTGCCGCAAGGCTATTATTAACAGACTCTTTCTTGCCTGCACTGCATTCCAGGACTCTCTGTTATCAAGTTACCCCATACTGTCTCATTAACAAACGCTTCTCCTGTAACCAGATAGCAGGAGTACCTCTCTCTGAATTCCATTTTCCTATAATAGTTACTGGCCTGCAGTTGTGATTCACTACTCTGAACTTTGAACCAAGCTATCCGTTACATATTAATTGGCCACACCAATGGATCCAGCAGACCTTCCCAATGTTGTGTACAATCTCACACAATGTGTTGATCAGCTATCACAGGCATTCAGAGAGCTACAGATACAAAATGACAACCTAAGGGCAGCTTTGAGAGATAACACCCCAGAACCACAGGTCTGCCTACCCGAAAGATTCTCAGGTGATAGAAAGTGTTTTAGGCAATTCAGGAATGCCTGCTACCTCCTGTTCCAGATGCGCCCTAGGACCTACCAAACTGAGAGGCTTAAAGTCATGACAGTTATATCCTTCCTGTCTGGAGAAGCTAGGGTTTGGGCTGACAACCTATTTGAAAATAACGATCCAACTCTTACATCCCTGTCTGACTTCTTCACGCAGATGAGCTTATTATACGAAGATACTCAAAAACAGCTCACTGCAGAAGCCAAAATGCGTTCTCTTAGACAAGGCAGGCGCCCTGTGGAGGAATATCTCTCAGAATTCAAACTTTATATTAAAGACTCTGAATGGAGTGAGATTGCTTTACGCAATCAATACCGCTTGGGCTTGTCAGATACCTTGAAGGACGAGTTAGCTCGTACTGAACTACCCAGTACCTTGGAAGGGATCATGAACTTATCCATACAGATTGATCGGAGGATCAGGGAAAGACGCTCTGAACGCCAACAGACAGACTTCCCACAAAGAATCTCATCAACATCCCAGGGATTAAAAGAAACAACTATGCCTATGGAAATCGGTTTCACCAAAGGTCCCCTCACACTGGAAGAGAGACACTGACGACAGCAGAAAAACCTCTGTATGTATTGTGGATCTCCTACTCACCCCGTAAACGAATGTCCCTTGCTTCAATGCCAAAAAAGAAGTAAGTTCAAAGTCATTAGTAATTGTTTTACTAACAAAGTGATTGACATTGCTTACTGTACTCTCCCTCTATCCATACAGTGGGACCTCCAGGCCCTCCAAGTGGAAGCAATCATTGACTCTGGAGCTTATGCTAACTTCATTGATCTTTCCCTTGTAAATATGAATAAAATTCCCTTGTGTGTGAAAGCAATACCTGTCTCCATACGTGTCATTGATGGTTCTATTGTGAGCTCCGGACCTATTACTCACCACACCATTCCTCTCAAGGTCACTATTGGTAAGGGGCACACTGAGTTCTTGAGTTTTGACGTCATACCATCTCCTTTATTTCCTATAGTGTTGGGTTTGTCCTGGCTGCAACAGCATCAGCCCTCTATCTGCTGGCAGACATTGCAAGTGGATTTGCACTCTAAGTATTGTAGTGAGACCTGTTACCCACAACAGCAATTACTGCATCTATCTAAACCTGGAATTCCTCAAGAGTATCAAGATTTCCACAATGTGTTTGACAAACGCTAGGCAGAATCACTACCACCACATCGTATATACGACTGCCCCATCGAATTATTACCTGGTTCCAACATTCCCTACGGACACATATATCCTCTCTCACAGCCTGAATTGGATCACCTTAGGGGTTACCTCGACGAAAATTTAAAGAAGGGGTTCATCCGCCCTTCTACCTCCCCGGCAGGTGCAGGTATCTTCTTCATAAAGAACAAAGATAATTCCCTACGTCCTATAATCGACTACCGTGAGTTAAACAGAAGGACTTTTGATCTCCGAACTAGTGGAATGTCTCAGCAAAGCAACCATATATACCAAGTTAGACCTTAGAGGTGTGTACAACCTGATCAGGAATAGGGAAGGGGATGAGTGGCTTACAGCTTTCCGCACAAGATATGGTCTCTATGAGTATCTGGTGATGTCGTTTGGGCTCTGTAACGCCCCTGCTACATTCCAGTACTTCATTAATGACATTTTCAGAGATTTATTGGACGTATGCATGGTCATCTATTTGGACGATATTCTGATCTACTCAAATTCTTTGGATGAACATAGAAAACACGTACAATGGGTTTTAGGCAGATTGAGGACGCACCAGCTATACGCTAAGTTGGAAAAATGTTCGTTTCATTCAAAAGAAATAACTTTCCTAGGTTACAACATCTCCTCAGCTGGGGTCAAGATGGAAAACGACAAAATCGAGACCGTCCTCAACTGGCCTGTACCCACCTGTAAAAAAGAAGTTCAACGCTTCCTCGGCTTTGCTAACTTCTACCGAAAATTCATCAAAGGGTTTTCCAAGATTGCAAAGCCTCTCAGTAATCTTACCGGGTCCCATACTCGTTTCCTTTGGTCTCCAGAATCTGATAAAGCTTTTTGTTCCCTCAAACATAGTTTCACTACTGCTCCCATTCTTTGTTTCCCTGACGCAACACTCCAGTTCATTCTTGAAGTTGACGCTTCAGAGTATGTTTTAGGAGCAATTCTTTCACAGCGGAAAACTCCTACCGAACTCATACATTCCGTTGCCTTCTACTCTAGGCTCATGACATCCGCCGAACAAAATTATGCCATTGGGGAGAAGGAACTTTTGGTAATGAAGTCAGCCCGATTCTCCGATTCTCATATATACCGATCATAGGAATCTGGAATACCTCCAATCCTGTAAAACTCTCTCAGCCCGACAAGCTCGCTGGAGTTTATTCTTCACGAGATTCAATTTCCTGATCACATATCGGCCTGGAAGCAAAAACGGGAAAGCAGATTCTCTCTCCAGGCATTTACAACGTCCTGATCAAAATACACAACCTCATCATATCTTGTCACCCCAACATTTCCTGGGAATCTCGGATCTTGCTTCTTCCACACTGCGCTCTCACCAACAAGCAGATGCCACTCTATCCAAGGACCTTCTGCACACTGACTCCAGAGGCATCACTCACGTTCACGGCAAGATATACATACCCCCTACATTAAGGGAGGACATTCTCCGGGAACACCATGACTCTCCACTAGCTGGCCATCCTGGAATCTATAAAACTCGTGAACTTATTACGAGAAACTTCTGGTGGCCGAATCTCCAGCGGTCCGTCGACACCTACATCAAGTCTTGTCAAGTTTGTGCAGTATCTAAGTCAGAGAGATCCAAACCTTTCGGCAACCTCAAACCACTTCCCATACCAGAGAGACCTTGGCACACAGTTGGTATGGACTTCATTGTGGAACTACCCGTCTCAAACCACTCCAACACTATCCTGGTCGTGGTTGATTTCCTCACAAAGATGGCACACTTCATTCCTTTCCATAAACTTCCCACTGCTTCAGAAACCGCAGCTCTCTTCCTAAAACATGTGGTACGACTCCATGGGTTACCTACTGTTGTTGTATCAGACAGGGGTTCGCAATTCACCTCCAGGTGTTGGAGACATTTCTGCTCTGTTCTGAAAATTGACCATCGCTATAGTACGACTTTCCATCCACAAACAAACGGTCAAACCGAGAGAGTAAACCAGTGGATAGAGCAATATATTCTATGTTTTTGTTCCCACCAACAAGACGACTGGGAGGCTAACATACCCATGGCAGAGTATGCATACAATAACACGCTAAACACTTCTACAAAATGCTCTCCGTTTTACGCTAATTATGGATATCACCCAACCTTCCACCTTTATCTGCATCTTAACACCACATCTCCGTGTGTAGACGATACCTCAAGATCCTTATCTGATATTGTGGATTTCCTCAAGGAGAACATTCAGCAGGCTCAACAAAAACAAAAACAGTACTACGACTCAAAGAGACGTAAACCCCCTCTATACCGTATAGGTGATAAAGAATGGCTCTCAACGATAAACCTAAAACTAAAAATACCTGCACGGAAATTCTCACACTTATTCATAGGGCCTTATGAGATAATCAAAATACTGAATGAAAATGCTGTCACATTGGCTCTCCCTCCGGAAATTCCTGTACATCCTACGTTCCATGTCTCTCTCCTGAAGCCCTACTTTCCTACTAGACAACAGACTTCAGTTCACTCAATTCCGCCGGTGGTTGAAGATGAGAACGTAGATGAAGTTTCTTCCATATTAAATTCCAGACTTCATCATGGACGTTTACAGTACTTGATCAGATGGAAAGGTTACTCCTCGGATGAGGATTCTTGGGAACCCGTTGCTAATGTCAACGCCACTCGTCTGATCGCTCGTTTCCATCGTGACCATCCGGATCAACCCGGACCTGGTGCTGCAGTGCAGCTCCTTTGAAGGGGGGATCTGTCAGGTAACAGTCAGCATGTATGTACCTTTAAGCACACCTTATATTAGGCTACTCCTCCCCCTTCCACCTGCCAATTAATCCGTTAGAGTATACTGTTCAAGCTACCTTGAAGCAGCATTTCCTAACCTCTGGCAAAGCTGAATTTAACCACTATAAGGATTACAATCTTAGCACTACGTTTAGTGCTCACAACTTCAAACTACTCCAACAGAGATACTCATCAAATCTCTACGAGCAGCAGTTTGCATTTCCAAGCAACCTTCTTTACAAAAACCCGACTTACATATGTAACCACCGTTGCACTAACATATCTCAATTACCAACCGGCACTCTGCTTCCACATAAGCCGGAAACCTAAGAGCTGAACTTTTTACTTACGGCTTTTATTGCTACTGCCGCATACTGATTCCAGCGTTCCTGCTTACAGAGCCTGCTGTGTGCGCTCTCCGTGAACACAGCCTGTCAGCAAATCCAGCCTCCTGATTGGACCAATCTCGCACACCCTCTACAGCTTCAGGCGCTGCATCAAACAAGGCACTTCTCCCTCCACTGCATACCGGAACGCTGTTCCGCTCTGTCGCTGCTCACACAGTGCTACAGGTATCTTAACTCTGCTACTGTTGCCGCAAGGCTATTATTAACAGACTCTTTCTTGCCTGCACTGCATTCCAGGACTCTCTGTTATCAAGTTACCCCATACTGTCTCATTAACAAACGCTTCTCCTGTAACCAGATAGCAGGAGTACCTCTCTCTGAATTCCATTTTCCTATAATAGTTACTGGCCTGCAGTTGTGATTCACTACTCTGAACTTTGTACCAAGCTATCCGTTACATAAATTGACCATCCTGCCAAAATCTTGAATCATCTGCATAAATTTGTAAATCTTGGGGAGAAGTTTTGTCCCTGAACAATTTATGAGGTGATTATCTGTGTGTGAATGTCTCTGTGCAGTCATGGGGTTCACCCTGAGTGTGCATTAGTTGGGGTAATGTGTATTTTGCATTGTGTTGTACAGTGATGTCACGATGTTGCAAATCTATTAACC
This sequence comes from Bombina bombina, assembly GCF_027579735.1. Taxonomy (NCBI): domain Eukaryota; kingdom Metazoa; phylum Chordata; class Amphibia; order Anura; family Bombinatoridae; genus Bombina; species Bombina bombina. Next base: position 91,806,476 of record NC_069504.1, read on the forward strand.
ACCTAGTCACTCTTTGTGTTGAAACCCCACTTAATGATTTTTCCAACAACAGTTTTATAGGGATGTGTGGTGTTTGGAGGATGAGCTTCCCAAATCCCACTATATGCTCAGTAGCCTGAACTGACCAATGCACCCCTAACAAAGCCTTGATACATGAGTCATAACCTTTCTCTACTGGAGTAAGAAGCCTGGAAAAATAGCCATCAGCCTTCTCCCACAGTAGGGCTTTGGAAATAGAAGTGTCAGATGTGTACAGTGGGGAAAAAAAGTATTTAGTCAGCTACCGATTGTGCAAGTTTTCCCACTTAAGAAGATGAGAGAGGCCTGTAATTTTCATCATAGGTAAACCTCAACTATGAGAGACAAAATGTGGAAACAAATACAGACAATCACATTGTCTGATTTGGAAAGAATTTATTTGCAAATTATGGTGGAAAATAAGTATTTGGTCAATATCAAAAGTTCATCTCAATACTTTGTTATATATCCTTTGTTGGCAATGACAGAGGTCAAACATTTTCTGTAAGTCTTCACAAGGTTGTCACACACTGTTGCTGGTATGTTGGCCCATTCCTGCATGCAGATCTCCTCTGGAGCAGTGGTGTTTTGGGGCTGTCGCTAGGCAACACAGACTTTCAACTCCCTCCAAAGGTTTTCTATGGGGTTGAGATCTGGAGACTGGCTAGGCCACTCCAGGACCTTGAAATGCTTCTTACGAAGCCACTCCTTCGTTGCCCGGGCGGTGTGTTTGGGATCATTGTCATGCTGAAAGACCTAGCCACGTTTCATCTTCAATGCCCTTGCTGATGGAAGGAGGTTTGCACTCAAAATCTCAAAATACATGGCCCCATTTATTCTTTCGTGTACACGGATCAGTCGTCCTGTTCCCTTTGCAGAGAAACAGCCCCAAAGCATGATGTTGCCACCCCCATGCATCACAGTAGGTATGGTGTTCTCTCTCCTCCAAACACGACAAGTTGTGTTTCTACCAAACAGTTCTACTTTGGTTTCATTTGACCATATGACATTCTCCCAATCCACTTCTGGATCATCCAAATGCACTCTAGCATACTTCAGACGGGCCCGGACATGTACTGGCTTAAGCAGGGGGACACGTCTGGCACTGCAGGATCTGAGTCCCTGGCGGCGTAGTCTGTTACTGATGGTAGCCTTTGTTACGTTGGTCCCAGCTCTCTGCAGGTCATTCACTAGGTCCCCCCATGTGGTTTTGGGATGTTTGCTCACCGTTCTTGTGATCATTTTGACCCCACGGGGTGAGATCTTACGTGGAGCCCCAGATCGAGGGAGATTATCAGTGGTCTTGTATGTCTTCCATTTTCTAACTATTGATCCCACAGTTGATTTCTTCACACCAAGCTGCTTGCCTATTGCAGATTCATATGCAAAACAGAATGAGAAGCAGTCTGCCAGGATCGAACAGCAGCATCAATAGTTTGTTCTATGGCCCGGTTGCCACCTAGTAGTAGCTTCTTTCTGCCCAATTGTGCTTTTCACAGGGGAAAACTTTCCTGTAGTATATCAGTCTGATCCTGCCAACATGGTCAGTCCAGCCCGAAATACCAGGCAATTCTCCTCTGAACAAGGAACATGACAACCCTAGACGATCGTTTCGGCCTCCTTTGGGCCTCGTCAGTGAAGTGCAACAATCTCCCTCTAAGCACATTGGGCAAGGAGTCCACGTCTGGTTTCCCCCATCACCCTTAGGGAGACTATCCCCAGGGTCATATTTACATATGCAAAACAGAATGAGAAGCAGTCTGCCAGGATCGAACAGCAGCATCAATAGCTTGTTCTATGGCCCGGTTGCCACCTAGTAGTAGCTTCTTTCTGTCCAATTGTGTTTTTCACAGGGGAAAACTTTCCTGTAGTATATCAGTCTGATCCTGCCAACATGGTCAGTCCAGCCCCGAAATACCAGGCAATTCTCCTCTGAACAAGGAACATGACAACCCCAGACGATCATTTTGGCCTCCTTTGGGCCTCGTCAGTGAGGTGCAGCCATCTCCCTCTAAGCACATTGGGCAAGGAGTCCACGTCTGGTTTCCCCCATCACCCTTAGGGAGACTATCCCCAGGGTCATATTTACATATGCAAAACAGAATAAGAAGCAGTCTGCCAGGATCGAAAAGCAGCATCAATAGCTTGTTCTATGGCCCGGTTGCCACCTAGTAGTAGCTCCTTTCTGCCCAATTGTGCTTTTCACAGGGGAAAACTTTCCTGTAGTATATCAGTCTGATCCTGCCAACATGGTCAGTCCAGCCCCGAAATACCAGGCAATTCTCTTCTGAACAAGGAAAATGACAACCCCAGACGATCGTTTCGGCCTCCTTTGGGCCTCGTCAGTGAGGTGCAGCCATCTCCCTCTAAGCACATTGGGCAAGGAGTCCACGTCTGGTTTCCCCCATCACCCTTAGGGAGACTATCCCCAGGGTCATATTTACATATGCAAAACAGAATGAGAAGCAGTCTGCCAGGATCGAACAGCAGCATCAATAGCTTGTTCTATGGCCCGGTTGCCACCTAGTAGTAGCTTCTTTCTGCCCAATTGTGCTTTTCACAGGGGAAAACTTTCCTGTAGTATATCAGTCTGATCCTGCCAACATGGTCAGTCCAGCCCCGAAATACCAGGCAATTCTCCTCTGAACAAGGAACATGACAACCCCAGACGATCGTTTCGGCCTCCTTTGGGCCTCGTCAGTGAGGTGCAGCCATCTTCCTCTAAGCACATTGGGCAAGGAGTCCATGTCTGGTTTCCCCCATCACCCTTAGGGAGACTATCCCCAGGGTCATATTTACATATGCAAAACAGAATGAGAAGCAGTCTGCCAGGATCGAACAGCAGCATCAATAGCTTGTTCTATGGCCCGGTTGCCACCTAGTAGTAGCTTCTTTCTGCCCAATTGTGCTTTTCACAGGGGAAAACTTTCCTGTAGTATATCAGTCTGATCCTGCCAACATGGTCAGTCCAGCCCCGAAATACCAGGCAATTCTCCTCTGAACAAGGAACATGACAACCCCAGACGATCGTTTCGGCCTCCTTTGGGCCTCGTCAGTGAGGTGCAGCCATCTCCCTCTAAGCACATTGGGCAAGGAGTCCACGTCTGGTTTCCCCCATCACCCTTAGGGAGACTATCCCCAGGGTCATATTTACATATGCAAAACAGAATGAGAAGCAGTCTGCCAGGATCGAACAGCAGCATCAATAGCTTGTTCTATGGCCCGGTTGCCACCTAGTAGTAGCTTCTTTCTGCCCAATTGTGCTTTTCACAGGGGAAAACTTTCCTGTAGTATATCAGTCTGATCCTGCCAACATGGTCAGTCCAGCCCCGAAATACCAGGCAATTCTCCTCTGAACAAGGAACATGACAACCCCAGACGATCGTTTCGGCCTCCTTTGGGCCTCATCAGTGAGGTGCAGCCATCTCCCTCTAAGCACATTGGGCAAGGAGTCCATGTCTGGTTTCCCCCATCACCCTTTAGGAGACTATCCCCAGGGTTATATTTACATACGCAAAACAGAATGAGAAGCAGTCTGCCAGGATCGAACAGCAGCATCAATAGCTTGTTCTATGGCCCGGTTGCCACCTAGTAGTAGCTTCTTTCTGCCCAATTGTGCTTTTCACAAGGGAAAACTTTCCTGTAGTATATCAGTCTGATCCTGCCAACATGGTCAGTCCAGCCCCGAAATACCAGGCAATTCTCCTCTGAACAAGGAACATGACAACCCCAGACGATCGTTTCGGCCTCCTTTGGGCCTCGTCAGTGAGGTGCAGCCATCTCCCTCTAAGCACATTGGGCAAGGAGTCCACGTCTGGTTTCCCCCATCACCCTTAGAGAGACTATCTTCAGGGTCATATTTACATATGCAAAAAGAATGAGAAGCAGTCTGCCAGGATCGAACATATTGCAGATTCAGTCTTCCCAGCCTGGTGCAGGTCTACAATTTTGTTTCTGGTGTCCTTCGACAGCTCTTTGGTCTTCACCATAGTGGAGTTTGGAGTGTGACTGTTTGAGGTTGTGGACAGTTGTATTTTATACTGATAACAAGTTCAAACAGGTGCCATTAATACAGTTAATGAGTGGAGGACAGAGGAGCCTCTTAAAGAAGAAGATACAGGTCTGTGAGAGCCAGAAATCTTGCTTGTTTGTAGGTGACCAAATACTTATTTTCCACCATAATTTGCAAATAAATTCTTTCCAAATCAGACAATGTGTTTGTCTGGATTTGTTTCCACATTTTGTCTCTCATAGTTGAGTTATACCTATGATGAAAATTACAGGCCTCTCTCATCTTCTTAAGTGGGAGAACTTGCACAATTGGTGGCTGACTAAATACTTTTTTCCCCACTGTATGTTTGTAAAGCAAAAGGGGCCTCCCTCTCCACTGTGGCAAGGGCAGGGGCTGATGCTGAATCTTCCCTTAACACTTTAAATGCTTCCTCATGTTCTGCACTCCAAGGAATTTTCCCAACATCCTCCCCTTTCAAAAGATCATAGAGAGGTTTTGCTTTTTCAGCAAACCCTTCAATGAAATCACGAGAAAAATTTACCAAGCCTAAGAATTGTCTTAAGGACTGCCTATGCAAAGGTCTGGGCACCTGAAGTATGGCTGTAACTTGTTCTCTAGTAGCATCTTGTACCCCTTTGGATTTATACTCCCAAAAATGTCACCTTTTGTCTCATTAATTGTACTTTTGAAGTATTTAACTTGAGGCCAGATTCAGCAATCAAGTCAAGCAGTTCATTCAGCCACTCCAAATGTTCCTCTACTGTCTCTGTTTGCAACAAAATATCATCTACATACTGTATGATACTTTCTGGGATTGAGAATGTTTTTAATACCTCTGCTAACGCTTGGTGAAAGTATGTTGGCGAGCTATGAAAGCCCTGAGGGAGCGAATTGAAGCAAAATTGCGTGTTATCAAAGCAAAAAGCAAACTTATATTGGCACTCTGGGGCTAGTCTGACACTCCAAAAACTATTACTTATATCCAGAACAGAATACCACCTACATGTGGCACTCGGTTTGGATACCACTTCAGGAGTAGAAGCAACTAGATTTGTAACAGGTGGGGTAACTTTATTCACCATACGAAAATCAGCAGTTAACCTCCAAGTATTATTTGCTTTCTTTACTGGCCACAAAGTAGAATTATTAGAGGAGGAACATTTTCTAATTATTCCTTGGCTTTCAAGCTGACTAATAATTTGCCTCACAGGTTCAATAGCTTCTGCTGGAAAACGATACTGTCTTTGTGGAGGGGAGTCTGGGCCTACAATATTGATTTCAATGGCTTTTAATATGCCACATTCATTCTTATGTTGAACCCATATGTCAGGGAAATCCTTGACCAATCTCTTCAAATCAGGGTGACTTTCAGTATCCGGCCACACCCTTTCTGAAGGAATTGATGCAATGGATGCTATATGACTGATGTAAGAGTCATCTAATATAACAGGCTTTCTCCCTCTAGTATCCCTCCACAAAACATTGTTACACAGGTCCACTATCATCCCTTCTGATCTCATTATATCAGCACCAAGTATTGTACCCTCTGTGTTTTTGCTCTGCCAAATGGGAATTTTCTTAAGCCACTGATTGCCTAGTGTCATAGTAAACATTTGGGATAAGGGATGCTTAGGACTGGGATCCCCCAAGTCCCACAAGAAATGTCTGTCTTGTCCCTTGTGGGGGACTTAATGGTAAGTCTGTCAGAGTTACTGAAGCTCTTGTGTCTATGAGGAGTTTTGTGCGATAACCCTCAATCACACTATAGACACAGGGACGTCCAGAATGATCTCTAAAGGTGTTACATATAGGGACCATGTCATCCAGGGCCTGAGGTAGTCAATCAGAGCAGGATATCAGAGGAGAATTATTCTCATAATTCTTTTCATGATATCCCACTTCCCCTCCCCCCACAGTCATCACTCTCAGAGCCTCATGCGCTGGGCCATACAGATTAGTACCAGGACTAAGCTTTGGGGTGTATTCCTGTCCTGTTTTATCTGGGGGCTTAATCTTGTTATTTCTCCCTACCCAATTCTGGGCATAGCTTTCTTTTGGAGGTGCAAAGGGATGTAATCTTTCCTGCCCTCCCTCAGTTTCCTTCTGAATTCTCTTTAAAAATCTGCAATCTACTCGTCTGTGCCCATATTTATTGCAGTAATGGCAAGTACCTTTAAAGGGACCCTCTGAATATTTTTGTTTCCCTTCATTAGTAGTTACCACAGCAATTATGTGCTCCCTTGTGTTCCTTTTCTTTAGAATGTTCTGCCTAGCCTAACCTATAATAGATAACACACCTCCTAGTGTATTCTTTTCCTCAGCCATCATTTTTATGCTAGGGTCCAAGTATGTGAATTTTTTAATTAAATACTGCAACATATCATGAGGTGTCTGTTCTGGTGAAATTCTGTGTGTCAATCAATATAATTGTTCAAATTTAGCTGCAAATACCAATGGGTCATCATTTAAAGGGACAGTCAAGTATAAATTAAACTTTCATTATTCAGATAGGACTTTTAATTTTAATTGACTTTCCAATTTACTTTTATCATCAAATTTGCTTTTTTCTCTTGGTATTCTTAGTTTAAACTAAACATAGGTAGGCTCATATGCTAATTTCTAAGCCTTTGAGGGCTGCCTCTTATCACATTCTTTTTAAATCTCTTTTCAACACAAAGAGACAGAAAGTACACGTGGGCTATATAGATAACACTGTGTTCAGGCACAGAAAGTTATTTAAGATCTAGCACAACACAATGCTAAATTTAAGACAATAGATAATAAACAGTCACAGTCATGTGATCAGGGGGCTGGAAGAAGGTTCCTAGATACAAGGTAATCACAAAGGTAAAAAGTACATTAATATAACTGTGTTGGTTATGCAAAACTGGGGAATGAGTAATAAAGGGATTATCTATCTTTTAAAACAATAACAATTCTATGGTTGACTGTCCCTTTAATGCTACTTGCATTTCTGCAAGAGACTGACTGTCTAAATCTCTACTCCATGTGACTAGTTTACAAACTGCTTTTAATCTGTCTCCATCTGAAACCCATTTATCCTCCTTAAACCAACCAATTAACTGGGCCTGCAACTGGTGATTGTAATCTAGCTGCAATGCTGCCTGGAAGCCAAATCTTTAACCTTATACATGCTTCTTTAGGATAAAGCATGTATTGTTTTATTGCAGACTCAAAATTTGACATGTTATTAAATACATCTGCTTTAACATAATACACTGGAAAGAGAGGTTTTAACTGTACCAGTTGTCTCATTACTTTATCTCTATCTTGGTTTTTAATTGTAGTTGATACCAGGGATGATGTTTCAGCAGAGGTGGTAGAAAAAGGTACATTTTGCGATTGAGTTAAATTTCTTCGACTGGATCTTAAACTGGGTGTTAGTGATAAATTATCTGTTTGGTGTTCTGGATTTAATGTTCTTGGCTTAGTTATCTGTGGGGTTAGTATGGGAATGTGTGTGCTCTCTGTTTTTTGTGTGTGATCAAATCTTTCCTCACTGTGTGGAATAGGCACCCTCCCCCATCAACATGTGGACTTAGCACCCTTCCCCCATCACCATGTGCCCCATCTTCCTCAGACACAGATGGATTCTCCTTATTCAATACTGCAACAGGGGTTACATTTTTCAAGCCCCTGTCTCTATGAAGCTATAAATTGGCCTCTTGCGTCACAATTTTCTTCTAAAGTATTAATATATTCTGCATTTACCCCACACGTGGGGCAATTCTCATCCAATGTGTTACAATTGATCTCTGTTAACATGGCTATTGGGGGAGAATGTTCAAAGATTGCTCTATTCATTTGGTCTTTGATTGCTAACAACAGTTTCATACAATTTTGTAATTTAGATTTTTCTTTTGTTAAACAAAAACTCTTTTTATCAATAAGCTTATTCTCATTCTCACATTGCAACCATAAATCTTTCAGTCTTTTAACTATGTCAGTATTCTCATCAATAACAGGTTTAAATGTGCTACATTCTGCATATTTAACAATTAATTCCATACTCACACTTTCAAGTGTCTTCAGACTGCCAGCAAATCAGATTCACGCCCTGTGCGATATGATTTTCTCTGCGTCTGGTTCGACTAATCCTTAGGTATTCACCTAAATGCCTCTTGGATCTGGTCCTGGCCAGGGACCTTATTGCTAAAATCACTCAAACAGTATAGCAAAAACTAGGTTAAATTTTCGTACCAAAAAACCACACTTGTATTATAAAAAGAACATGGATTTGTTCCCCCTTTAAACAAGTGTAGTTGGTAAGAAAATTATCGCTCACTCGGCTCGCCAATGAAATAAATGAATGGTATCTAAGACTCTATATTTCTTGGTGTCTGTTTGCTATACCCTTTAGTGATATGCTAATATTGCTCTTAATAATCCCTTATGAATTATTATACCCACTATAAAATATTAACACACAATCACTAGCTTAATTAAACTACTTGTAGGGACATTAACTCACAAGTCGTGCTTCAGCAATACAAAACTTTTATTACAATGAGGCTAAATACATTATTACAATATGCAGATTACATATAAATTACACATATGCAGATCACTTATAAATACACAGCACTGAATTAAACATCAATATTACACTAATACAGTTGCCCATCTTAATGTGAGAGTATATGATGCTGAGTTCTTACAGTGATATCCTATATATATATATATATATATATATATATATATATATATATATATATATATACCCCTTCCAGACCATGGGGCATATGTATCAAGCTCCGTATAGATGCCCAGAGACAGCAATTATGAAGCAGTGGTCACAAAGACCGCTGCTCCATAACCTGTCCGTCTGCTCTGAGCAGGCGGACACACAGCGCCGGAAATGACACTCCCCTGCTGGCGGCCGATTGGCCGCGAGTCTGCAGGGGGCGGCGTTGCACCAGCAGCTCTTGTGAGCTGCTGGTGCAATTCTGAATACGGCAAGCGTATTGCTTGCCGTATTCCGCGAGGTCTGGCGGAACTGATCCGCAGTGTCAGATCAGGTCCGCCAGCCCTTGATAAATAGGGGCCCATATCTGAATTCAGATTATTCCATTATTACAGACATTACAAGTAGAATTTTAGGAAAACACAAAAAAAACTATCACCCGTTATATACAGATATTGCATAGTATTAACAATAAAGGATTAATAAACTGGTGACTCACATTGACTTTTCGGGTCATGTATAACAATCTGGTGGCAGAAAATGTTAATACTATTAGTGCAATAAACTTACTAGGACTGTAGCGTCTGTTATCTATAATGTAAACCAGGTCATTTTGTATAAAGTAACCATTGGAAACCTCAGTGATAAACCCAAAACACAGGAACACATAACCACGCCTGGATGAAGATTGAAGAGGCCGCCTGGGTGAAGACTTTTTGCCACTTTGATGAGGACTTGGCCGCCGGGATGAAGATTGAAAAGGCCACCTGGATGAAGACTTCTCGCTGCCTGGATGAGGACTTCTCTGCCAGATGAAGATTGTTCAAGCCGGACTTCAAAAACTGTAAGTGGATCGTCAGGGGTTAGTGTTAGATTTTTTTAAGGGTTTTTGGGTGTTTTTTTTTAGATTAGGGTTTGGGCAGCAAAAGAGCTAAATGCACTTTTAAGGGCAATGCCCATACAAATGCCCTTTTCAGGGCAATGGGTAGCTTAGGTTTTTTTAGATTTAGGTTTTTTATTTTGGGGGGATGGTTGGGTGGTGGGTTTTACTGTTGGGGGGGTCTTTGTATTTTTTTTTACAGGTAAAATAGCTAATATCTTTGGGCCAATGCCCCACAAAAGGCCCTTTTAAGGGCCATTGGTAGTTTATTGTAGGTTAGTTTTTTTTTTATTTTGGGTGGGATTTTTTATTTTGATAGGGCTATTAGATTAGGTGTAATTCTTTTTTATTTTTGATAATTTATTTGTTATTTTCCATAATTTAGTGTTTGTCATTTTTTGTAATTTAGTCCTTTTTTTGTAATTAGATACATTGTAATTTTTAGAGTAGTGTTATGATATTTTTAATGTGTAGTTTAGTTTATGTAATTGGTAGTTAGTTTAATTTTAGTTTAATAATTATATTAGTTTAATTGTTAGTTTAAACTTAGTTTTTTTAATTTGACAGGTAAGTTTAAATTTAATTTAAGATAGGGAAATTGTAATTTTAATATAATGTTTGGTGGGGCATTAGGTTTAGGGGTTACTAGCTTAAATAAGTTTATTGCAATGTGGGGGGCTTTCGGTTTAGGGGTTAATAGTTTAATATATTATATTTTGTTGTGGGGGGCTTTTGGTTTAGGGGTTAATAGGTTTATTATAGTGGCAGCAGTGTAGGGTTTAATAACTTTAGTATAGTGGGGCAATGTGGGCGGACGGCAGATTAGGGGTTAATAATATTTAAATAGTGTTTGCAATGCGGGAGGGTGGCTGTTTAGGTGTTAATAACTTTAGTATAGTGGTGACTATGTCGGGGAGTGGAAGAAAAGTGGTTAATAAATTTTATTAGTGGTGGTGATGTTGGGAGCAGCAGATATGGGGTTAATAAATGTATTCTAGTATTTGCGATGCAGGAGGGCCTCGGTTTAGGGGTTAATAGGTAGTTTATGGGTGCTAGTGTACTTTTCAACACATTAGTTATGAGTTTTATGTTACAGCTTTGTAGTGTAAAACTCATAACTGACTTTAGATGACGTTACAGATCTTGTCCTTTTAGAGTGTAACGCTCGCTTTTTAGTCTCACCGCAAAACTCGCAATACCAGAGCTATGGAAATCCCATTTAAAAACATAATTTATATGAGTGTGGTACTGACGTTGCCTTACAGGCTAAAAGGCTTGCAGTACACCTATACCAACAAGACTCGTAATGGCTGCGGTGCTGTTTTAACGCTGAAAATAGCATATTTTCAGCATTAGAGACGTAACTCACAACTCGTAATCTAGCTGATAGAAAGATTTGTTGTTGTTTACGTTCAGCAAAAAACGAATGCACATGCCTAATATATATACTGATATATGCTGTATATATATTTTTTAAAGAGACCGCACTCTTAGTGCAAAAACCAAAAAAGTTATTTATTCATATGATAACGTTTCAGGGATAGTTTCCCCTTCCTAAGTTCAACCAAATATGCACAAACAAACAAACAAACTTTTAAACCCAAAAGGCCCCACGCCCATGTGGAAATTGTGCTCAAATCATTGCTATGGTAATACCAATGTGACCAGTAAACAAAAAAAGGAATAAATATCAATTGCATCATCAAAACTACACAATTACATTAATAATCAAAGTTCCAGGATAAATTAAAATATAACAAATTTCAAGTGCGGGTAATTGCAAGAGACATTACAAGTAGAATTTTAGGAAAACACAAAAAAAACTATCACCCGTTATATACAGATATTGCATAATATTAACAATAAAGGATTAATAAACTGGTGACTCACATTGACTTTTCGGGTCATGTATAACAATCTGGTGGCAGAAAATGTTAATACTATTAGTGCAACAAACTTACTAGGACTGTAGCGTCTGTTATCTGTAATGTAAACCAGGTCATTTCATATAAAGTAACCATTGGAAACCTCCATGATAAACCCAAAACACAGGAACACATAACCACGCCCCTCACTAGGCTTCGTAAACAATCAATCAAGTAGTTCTTCTAAATTCTGTGATGGGGCATGTATTAGGTGTGAAAACAACCAATGCCTAAATTAGGCACCCCTCCATTAATACATTATGTATCACGGTGCTGTATCACGGTAAATCTCATCCCTATAGGATGAGTAAGTCATAACTACCACGGTTTCACCTTTGTCAGCATTGCAAATGATAATCATCTTTGGGCAGATTGGGTCTTGTATGTTGTGTTGTCAACTTTGTCAAACAATTCCAGGATTAGCCTACTGTAGGTCTTAATACTAGCTTGTATGTTAATCGTCTCAAAAGTACTAGCCTATCTAATAGATTCACTTTCCATACTTAATTGTTGACTAAAGTGATCCCTGAGTTTCAAAACCCTCTGAAATTTGTGTAGATCCACAAAAGTCTCAAAATTATCAGTTCTAAAGGTCAAAGTTCTGTCACTAATGTTTACCACAATGTCATTTACCTCGGAGGAAGCAGAGGTTTTCCTCTTAGAAATGTTCCCCCTCCTTGGGTGCAGTCGTGGTTTCGTCCCTGGCCTCCTGAGTGTGTTGTCATTTCTAAAATAAATCATCATGTTGTTGTTTGTTTGGTATTGCTACTGGTTTTTCTTGTATTGGGGTGTCTCAGTCTGATCCAGATCTGGAGTCAATAGTATTTAAATTCTAAATTGCCTGACTCTTCTTTGTCTAGTGGGACACCTTTCATTGGGGTTCAACAGCCAACTATACACCCTTATATCCTTATAATTGTTATCCACTGTGTTTAATTTACTGTTTTTGAAAGTAACTATTACTAATTCTTTATTGTATGTCTGTATCTGTTGTTTAATTTTGTCCAGCCAATCATTTGATGTATCAGATTTTAATATATCCAATTTAGTGTCATTAAAGGTACCAATTTCCCCTCTAATTTTGGCCTGTAGACTGCTGCACTCGTCTATCACCAATTAGATGAGATCAAGTGAACATTTATTGAGGATTTGCCCCATTTCTGGTCTCAAGATGTGCTATATATTTTAGTGCAGTTTCGGGTTTTGCTCAGGCGCAATCTATCTATAACTTTCAACTTGTAATACTAACACTATTTAGTGTGTTCACAGTCTCCATTGAAAGTATAGGTTGCGCTATTTTCTTTAACCTTTTTTTTGTCTTTAATTTGGATTTTGGTATCCTCCAATAAATGGATTTGCATATTTTTTAAGTGCTGCTAATTTTGTTTGTTTGTGCAATAGTGATGTTAGCTGCGCTAACCATTCTGTGGTAAATGGGTCTAGAAATATATGTATTGCGCCCCACACTATCAATAGCATGCCACTTGTATTCTGGCTCTAAATGCCCCTATGGTGCACCCTTTTATGGTATAGAATACATGGTATAGAATACATGGTATAGAATACATGGTATAGAATACATGGTATAGAATACATGGTATAGAATACATGGTATAGAATACATTGTATAGAATACATGGTATAGAATACATGGTATAGAATACATTCTTACTGTGAGTTTCTTTATGAAAACAGCAGGCAGGAATTGGTGTATCACTGGGACAAGGCAGAAGAGTAACTTTTGTGCAATGAGATACCGTTGTAAGATCTGTTAATATACAGTACTATAATAAGCAAAATATAAAGCTTTTCAATGTTATGTCATATAAATTTGGCATTCCTTAGAATGTTTCTTTTATGACATCAGTAAAAGGCAGAAATTGTAGATAAGTTTATGCTTTTAGGAAATTTTGGACAGACTTGGACCTATAATTCTTATCTGCTGTCAAATGTTATGTTTCTATGGTAATGACAAACACTGTGCGGGAGATCAAGAATGTCTGAGATATGAATAAGGCTATCTAGCATACTAATTAATGACTGGGATAAGCATAAGGCTATCCTACAAACTAATTAATGCCTGGGATAAGCATAAGGCTATCCTAGATACTAATATGTTCCTGGAATAAGTATAAGGCTATCCTACAAACTAATTAATGCCTGGGATAAGCATAAGGCTATCCTAGATACTAATACGCTCCTGGAATAAGCATAAGGCTAGACTAAAAACGAATTCAAGCCTGGAATAAGCATAAGGCTAGACTAAAAACGAATTCAAGCCTGGGATAAGCATAAGGCTGTCCTATATACTATCAACACTATGAAAAAGATGAAGTCTCAGCTATTTAATATCTACTTGTAGGCCTTGTTAAAACATTTTTTTTATGTTTAGGTCAAAACAAATAGTAGTGCGGGAAGCATGAACATTATTTACCAGATAAGGAAAACCCACAAGAGTGTGAGTTTACTCCAAAGAAACATCCTTATATGCACAATTAAAGGAAAATAAGGATAAGATAGAATTATAAAAAATAACTTTTATTATATTAAATTAAAAGACAGTAAAGAATAAAAGCATATTGCTACTCTCATACACAGATAAAAACACCACACCTTTGAGATTCAATTAAGTAATGATACTGAAAACATAAATGCTATAGTAAGAGTTATAATGTATTATTCCTAGGATACCAGGAGTAAGGAGCGTGTTTTGCTAATACGGATTCTGATTTTACAATAGAGTATATGTATCAATAAAGTAAGTTGCCTGCCTAAATCTGAAGGCTTATATCTAAAGTAAACAAGATTAAAGTAATACTGGTAGTAGGAACTATCGGCACAAAAATAGTGTTGTGCGAGCAAAAAACTCCCTTCCCTTAATAGGTAACCCCAGGCACAAATGAACAATAACAGCAGCAAAAATAAATAGGTAAATTGATATATATTTTTAAATTCAACAACAGGTGAGCAGTTAACAATAGCGAGAAAATCCCCTAAGCTAAAGGCTATATCCTACAAACTAATTAATGCCTGGGATAAGCATAAGACATCCCAGGCATTGGGATAAGCATAAGGCTATTCTGCATACTAATTAGTGCCTGGGATAAGCATAAGGCTATCTTAGATACTAATAAGTTCCTGGAATAAGCATAAGGCTATCCTACAAACGAATTCAAGCCTGGGATAAGCATAAGGCTGTCCTATATACTAATTAATGCCTGTGATAAGCATAAGGCTGTCCTGCATAATAATTAATGCCTGGGATAAGCATAAGGATATCATACATACTAACAAATGCATGGAATAAGCATAATATCCTGCATACTAATTAATGCCTGGGCTAAGCATAAGGCTATCCTATATACTAATTAATGCCCGGAATTCCTCGGTTAAGCATAAGGCTATAACACATACTAATTAATGTCTGAGATAAGCCCTACATACTAATTATTGCCTGGAAAAAGCATAAGGCTATCATACATACTAATTAATGCCTGGGATAAGCACAAGGCTATCCTACAAACTAATTAATGCCTAGAATAAGTATAAGGCTATCCTGCATAGTAATTAATGCTTGTGATAAGCATAAGGCTATCCTATTAACTATATGGGATCAGTCTATCAATCCTGTGGTTCTAACTGTCACTACTTCTGAAAATCAAGGCCAATCACTCTAGTGTTGAAGACCAAACACCATCTTTATAATCGCATCATGCAATACTGAGGTTAAAAACTTTCGATCTGAAGCTGAGAACATCGTACATTTATACCACATTTCTTCAATGTATGAATAACTGGGTTTGCAGCTAGAAGCTGGGAAATGTTAGGTCATGCAAACTGCCAATTAGCAGTTGAAATGTGACACACAAATAATTTGTACCTGACAATATTGTCTATTATTTTACATGAGTAGCCATCGGAATAAATCAAAGTTTCTTTGTTTTATTGCATTGATTCTGTAATTTTTTTTGAAGTCAGTAAATGAGATGCTGTCATAGTCTATGAAGATATGCTCTAATTAATTCTTTTTTAATGAGCTGTGGTGCCATCACTGGATTCTGTGCACTCAGAACATAAAATATACAAATTTATCATTTTAAATAAATAGTTTAAGATGGCATTAATATTCTATAATTGAGAATACTATAGTGATCAGAAACTATTACAAGTGATACCGACCTACCATAGAAGAGAATCTTTAAAAAAGGGATTTGGTACATAAACAGTTTTTAGAATGTGGTTTAGAATATGTTATTAAAGAACCCCATTGGCACCTGGTAAGACTGAGACTAACAAAGCTATAAATCTTTTTTTATGAACTTTTAAAAGAACAACATACTAGGCAAAATTCTTATAATCTTTTTAAGAAAAATATAGGTTAGTATGTGGCAAGAAATGAGCATTATATGATTATTTTCTTTCACATTCAGCAGAATGTGACTACAGGGTGAATTTGAATTCATTTTGAAATTCTGCCTTTTAGTTTGCTAATTGTAAAGCAAATTTGGGGTCCAGTTTATTTTGAGGATGAGTAGAAATCTCAGTAAAGTAAAGGGGAAACTGTAGAAAGATCAAGAAAGACTTTCTATGCCACACTGTTCTCATGTGTTGTTTGATTCTCCTTAAAGGGACACTGAACCCACATTTTTTCTTTCGTGATTCAGATAGAGCATGCAATTTTAAGCACATTTTTAATTTACTCCTATTATCAATATATCTTTGTTCTCTTGCTATCTTTATTTGAAAAATAAGGCATCTAAGCTTTTTTATTAGTTCAGACTCTGGACAGCACTTTTTTATTGGTGGATGGATTTATCCACCAATCAGCAAGAACATCCCGGGTTGTTCACCAAAAATGGGCCGGCATCTAAACTTACATTCTTGCATTTCAAATAAAGATACAAAGAGAATGAAGAAAATTTGATAATAGGAGTAAATTAGAAAGTTGCTTAAAATGTCATGCTCTATCTGAATCACGAAAGAAAAAATTTCGGTTCAGTGTCCCTTTAATGATAAAAGTGATACGTTTTCATTTTAACCATTAGAACAATGTGTAGGTCTGACAGATTTAATAAAGGGTCATGAAACCCAAATTCAGAACATATCTTTTAAAATAAAATTCCAATTTACTATTATCACATTTTCCTCATTCTCATGTTATTCTTTGTTGATACAATAACTAGGTAGGTAGTAGACTTTTGAAACTAATATTCTGAGAAATTAGTTTTCTGAATATTCATCTGCTGCTCTATACGACATTCATTTTGTTTACATTTGTTTTCATTAAAACTAATGTAAATGTTCCTTTGCTACAGGTGAAAAAGTTCACGTATAGCCTTATACTTACTTATAGGCGGTGATTTATCAATCTGAGGCAGACAGGGGCGCACATATATGCGCCCCTGTCCACCGCAGCTCGCCTCTGGCGGGCTGAAAGCAACGTTCTGATGACTGCTGCTTGTTAAATATGGCGTGCAGGTTCTCTTGTGAGAACCTTGCAGTCCTATCGGGTCGAAAGGCTTGTGAAGCGTTTGATAAAACGACCCCATAGTATGCTGTAGAGCCGCGCTAATCCTGACCCTTCTTCACAGAGCCCTGAGCCGCACTAATAGGTGGCTTAACAAAACGTATCCCAGAGCCCACCTCGCTAAGTTTCCTTTTAGCAAAGTCCAGGGCTCTGCGAAGAAGAGTTAGGATAAGTGTGGCTCCCCAGCATGCTATAGGTAAGTATTTAACCATTTAAAGCTAACTTTAAGGAAACAAATGCTTACTAACAAATTTTGCTAGTATTTGTTCAGTTTCTTTAAATTAGTGCATTCGTTCTGATACTCATTTTGTGAAAATTTGCATTAGTAATGAAACTTAGTAGGCAGTGTGCACTTTGTCTGGAGCACTAAATAACAGCAACACGGCTGTCAACTAGTGCTCTTGCAAGTATTATATTGTTAAAAGAATTTTTGCAAAACAACTGTCATATGGTGCTTCAAACTGAGCCTACCTACACGCTTTTTAAGAAAGTGTCCTTTTCAAGACAAAAAAACTAATTAATTTTGACAAGAAGTAAATTGGAAACTTCTATAAAATTGTATGCCCTATCTGATACATATAAGAAAAAAATCTGGGCTCTTTAATAACCTTATAAAAGGGTCGATCACAATCTATCGGCGACTTTTGTTTTGCTGACGAATTGGGATCCGAGTTTCTTGAGTGATCACAATGCTATATTATATAGTTTGTTAACAAGCTGCCGCCACAAACGTGTTTTCAACCAAAAAGCTCCCAAAAATACTCTCTTATAAACTACATAAAGCCACTGGCTGGGACATATGTATATTGCAGCCAATCAAATGCTGAAAAACACAATTGATATTGTTAAACTAAACATGCATAATATATTAAAATAAAGTATTTCACTAATATTTATACAAATTAATTGTAAAATAAAGTTTGTTTATTGAAAAAAATGTTTTATCAGTGATTTAAAGGGATATGTTCTAGGATCAGATGCTGGACATGATAGGGCCAAAGGTGTATATATATAAGTATGTGTATTTGTATGTGTAGATGTATGTCAGTATGAATTTTTGAGTGCACCCCCATAGAAGTCTATTATATGAGGAATTTAGAGCACTCTACACATTTGCTCAAGTTCTAAAACTGTATATTATTTTCTATCTGAGCACAAAAATAAACATGCTGCTGATTTAAATTGATCAGTGCTATCACACAATATAGCTATTATTTTGTGTTTCACTTTTAATCTAGCTCTTCTATTATCCAATTTGTGCCATTTCCTTGGTATCCTTTGTTGAAAAGCATAACTAGGTAGACTCGGAGAAGCAGTGCACTACTGGGGGCTAGCTTATCATTGGGGGTTGGATATATATATGTGTTTGCTTCTTGTTATTGGCTTACCGATTTGTTCACCTAGCTCCCAGTGGTGCATTGCTGTGCCTTCAACAAAGAATACCAAGAGAATAAAGCAAATTTGAAAATAGAAGTAAATTAGAAAGTTGTTTAAAATGTTATGCTCTAATTGAATTTTTTTTGTGTTTCATGTCACTTTAACTGGTTTACAAGGCCAAACTATCCCACAGACATGATTTAAATCCATAAAATAGTATTTTTTAAGCAAAGTAGGGAAAAAAGGTCAGAATAAGTTCCATTGTCATCTAGAGTGCAGTCTCCTTTAGCTCATCATGCATTTCATAGAGAAGAAATAACCTGTAGCATATCAGTCTGATCCTGCAAAAAAGACATCCTAACCCCAAACAACAGATGTGTTTTTAAGTCTCACTTTGAGCTCTTCTTTCTAAATACAATATATGGCCAAATGTATGTGGAGACCAAACTATCAAACCTAAATGAGCTTGTTCACCATTACATTCCAAAACAATGGGCATTAATATGGAGTTGCCCGCCCCCTTCGCCCCCTTTTGCAGCTATAACAGCCACCACACTTCTGGGAAGGTTTTCCAGAAGATTTTGGAGTGTGTATTTGAAATTTGTGTCCTTTAAGCCAAAAGAGCATTTGTGAGGTCATGCACTGATGTTGAATAAGAAGGTCTATATTGGAATCAGCATTTCTATATATCCCAAAGGTGTTGAATGGGGTTGAGGTCAGGGGTTTGTGCAGGTCACTTGAGTTCATCCACACCAAACTCATCAAATCATGTTATCATGGATCTCATTTTGTGCACAGGGGCACAGATATGCCTCAACAGGACACTAAATCATCTAAAATATCTTTGTTTCCTGTAGTATAAAGGTAACCATTCATTGGAACTAAGGGGCCTAGTACAAACCCTGAAAAACAGCCCAGACCATTATCTCCCCTCCACCAATCTTTACAGTCAACACTCGGCATTCTGGCAAGTGTGATTCATCACCCCAGACTGCACATTTCCACTGCTCCAGAGTCTAGTGATGACATGCTTTACACCACTCTGACTTACACATGGAATTTCACATATTGATGTGAGACTTGTGTACAGCTGCCATGAAAACTCATGCTGGTGCTGATTTCAGAGGCAGTTTGGAACTCTGTAGTGAATTATGCAACAAATGATAGGCAATTTTTATTTGCTACATGCTTTAGCACTCAGCAGCCCCATTCTGTGAGTTTGCATGGCCTACAACTTCTCTGTGAAAGGGGGGGGGACAGCACTAGCATTGCATGCAGGAACTGAGCCTTTACAACACCCATTTGACGTCAGTCTGTTTGTTGTGACACGGCACGCTGTAATGGCTACTAGCAGTATATGTGGCCAGCTCCACAACAGCTTTAACAGTGTTTGGAGCTTTAGTCCCTGTGAAGAATTGTCCTGTCACTCTGTCCAGGGTAGTAAAAAGGATTAACTGAATATAACAACTATAATGTTTACTTATAAAAAAAACTGTTTATTTATGATGAAATTATTTATTTTGTGACTATGATAGGTCACTTTTTTATGTGTTCAGATATGCATTATTATATATTATCAAGATTAACACACAGGTCACTTTTTTATGTGTTCAGATATGCATTATTATATATTATCAAGATTAACACACAGGTCACTTTTTATGGGTTTTTATATATATTATGTTATATTTTCACACTGTCACTATTCGCACTCAGTTATCTCCACTCTGTCTATTTTTAATCCTAATCACGTATTGAGTTATTATATAAATGCTCAAAATTAAATCAGCATTTTTGTGTTGTACTATTTAATTAGACTTAGCATTTTATTAACGTTTTTTTTAATATATTTCTAATGTCTTTATCTGTTGTCACTCAGCTAACACAATCACTCTGACGGATAACACTTTCTGTCCTTGAATATTGTCACATTATAATAATCAAAAACATTTCACTTTTTTAACATGATTTATTTATCACCTTTATTTACACATTTGGCAAGTAGCTTTGAATGATAACGAACAACCTGACCTGTCGTTCATAAAATTCTTTTGATATTCTTGATAAGCTAACTTAGGTGCATGAAAAAAGCAGTGTCATTTACTTAGTGTAACATTTGATTAGCATTTGATCATATAATTAATCCAAAGGTTACCATGTATAACTAACGGTTTCAGCGAACTGATAACTTAGTATAAATAATTTTAATGTGTCATAATACATATAAGCAGATAATAAATAACCTGATCTATTGTCCCATATCTTGATAATACACTCTGTCACATCAGATGCGAAATCCAGATATATGAAAGAATCATCTTTTGTTTAACTGATAATTAATTACACAATGTATCCAATGGTTACCAAGCTTAAGGGACTGTCAAAATCCAATGTTAACTCAGCGGGTAAATTATCAGCGTGCAACAACATAAGAATATCAAGGATTAGTGAATGAGCAATGATGTCACCAACTTATCCTCTATTGGTCAATTGTACATACCAGACAGGCTGTACAACAAATTATCCAAGACTGATTCAACCACATGGATCCTATGATGTGAAATTGGCGGGCAAAGGAAGCGTTATGTGAAACGCGCGTCAGGGGCACTCTCACAAGGTCACAGTACCTCCTCTCTTTTAAAACTGCTTACTCAGTACTAAAGTTAAGATACTAACTTTGAATGCATCTGCAGTCAGTATAACATTAATACAAGTCCCCGCTATAGAAGGGACTTTTATCAGTCTAGTGTGTGTGCGCTTTGTGATATCCCAGCAGTTGGGACATTATGTCTTTAGAAATATTTATTGTTTAATCACGGCTGCTGTGAACAGCGTGACAGAGATATCCATTATATTTTAGACGTGTACTCCCTCTGCTATAAGATATAAAACTATGGTTCACATACTATATGTGAGGGAAAGCTATTACAGCTTCCATTTAATCAGTAATTTAACTCCCTGATACCTGAAATGTGAAATTAATCATATACCATAGTTCAAATTTATCAGCTCACGATACAAATACTGTTTCCTTAATTATCTCTACTCTGGCTGCAGTATATCTTTAGCTTAATAACTGTTTCACCTCAATTGGCTACATATATATTGCAGCACTTGATACTACGTACTCTTTTCACTACTTTACTCATACTATTGCTGTTGAGTGATAAATTTATATCCAATATTTTTTTACAAACGTATCAATTTTGCTGCAACAACCAATAGCAAACAAAAACTTTTATTGGGGATAAGCTTTATAACTTGTCAACTTAGCTAGAGGTCTCACTTTTATTTTTTGATACTATTACCAATAGTAATACCTTATAAGAGGTATATTATATATTACTAATTGTGTACAATTGTATCAGAAATAAAACTTAGCATTTATTTTCATCAATGAGTAAAAAACATTCATATAAGATTTGTTGCCAACTATCTTATATGAATGTTTTTTGTCCCAAGTCTGTATCAATCCTGGGAAACCCTATTAACAGCCCTACTTTGTTGCCAACTATCTTATATGAATGCTTTCACTTGATGATGAAAATAAACGCTAAGTTTTATACAGCTGCCGAGTGCTCCTTGGAATGTTTTTGCATTAAATGATGAATATTTTTTGTCCCAAGTTTGTATCAATTGATAAAATGGATATGAGAAGCGGTTGTCCAAAGATTTGTATACAGTTACTCCTTATAGTAGTCAATTGCCCCACCGTGCCTCTTACCAGACCTCCATTTGATTTCCAGCCTTGCTTGTGTGTTTTACAGGTAGACATTCAGCTTGCAGCATATATCCCTTTTGGCGTTCCAGCGTCTGTAAACAAGTGGTTCCGATCACGTGATTCCCTGGATCTTTGTGATTGGCTGACAAACGGGAAACCAGCAGACGAGGATATGGGGTTTCTTACTGAGATGATCTTCAAAATAGTATTAAAAAGTGCACTTTTATACTTGAATCCACAGTTGTAGTGCCTTTTTACACGTTTCAGCGCTTGTTCCTGCGCCTTTATCAAAAAACTTCATACTGTTTAATTCCAAGTCTGTTGTTATATAGCTTTCCTAAACTCCTCCTATCCATTAGTGCATCTCTAATTGATGAGACATAGTTAACTCCTTGAGGGTACTTGGTATTCGTTAGGCAGCTCTTAGTCTTTTGCAATACTCATTAAGATACCTTTTTGAAGTGTCTTAATTTAGAGTATTCTTAAAAACCATCTAATATTATAAATACATTAGTGTCTGTGATGATGCTTAGTAAATACAACTCACTAGTTAACATAGAAATGTATTCCAGTAGTGGTACA
The DNA here is from genome assembly GCF_027579735.1 of Bombina bombina. Classification (NCBI taxonomy): domain Eukaryota; kingdom Metazoa; phylum Chordata; class Amphibia; order Anura; family Bombinatoridae; genus Bombina; species Bombina bombina. Next base: position 91,829,223 of record NC_069504.1, read on the forward strand.
TATAAATTACCACATTTTTAAAAGTTACAATAAAGATGGATATAATTAGTCATTTGCAATACTCATTAGAATAGCTTTTCAAATGTCTTAATTCAGAGTCTTCTCAAAAGACATCCAGTGTTATAAATGCTGTGACAATGTTTATAAATTCTGTGACAATGTTTAGTAAATAAAACTACTATTTAACATGGAAATGTATACCAGTAGTGGTATATACAAATTATTACATTTTAAAAATTACAATAAAAATAAATGCAATATAGAAGTGACCATTACGGGTAAGGTAGGGCTCTAGTGTATATATACACACACTGTCTGGTTTACTTTATTTAACCTTCCTTTTCTCTATCTATCTATCTATTGGGTACTTATAGAGCGCAAACTAATCACCCGTGAGGGTCTCAAGGCGCTTTTAAATAAATGGGTTTGGATTTAAATCTGCATTTAACCCATTCAGTGTTAATGATTTGAATTTTAAAATAAAATTTTTCTTTAATCGTAACCCTCTAGGTACCATATTGGTGTCTATGTACTTTTGCATAAAAAGATAGATTTCAACATGGCGGCACCCATGACAAGAGGGAGGCAGGGGATAACCTAATACAAAACGTATAAAATGTATTTAGTATTTTATGTCCCTTTAAGTCAGAAAGGATGCCCTCCACCGGGGCGTAAGCAGTTGCTTGATCCTCATTGTTAACAGTATGGCTGTGCCCATACCAGTCTTAAAGGAAATTACCATGTTAGTACCAAACTAAGAAAAACATGTACATAAGCAATACAAATTATTGGAACAGCCAATAGAATGCCATCTCAATCCTATTGGCTGATTGGATCAGCCAATAGGATTGTCAGGTTTGGTGACTCTAGTTCCTGGAAGAGAGCGATGAGTACAAATAATAGCTGAATCCAACTGTAGATTAGATGGGTGAACATAAGACAAGGTGAGAATGTAATAATATAATGATTTGTATTGTGAAAGGGTTGGTGCTTCAGGAATAATGGCTGTCAATGATATGAGCAATCATGATATGAAGCAGCAACTCTAACCTTACTATAAGGTGTTTATGAATATGGTGTGTATATCTATTGCCATAGGGTCGCAACAGGTTATGGCAGAAATACAGAACATATGACACCAGAATGAGAGGAGTTAATAAAGTTAAGGAGGAAGCAAACATACAAGTAAGTATAGGTTATTGATTAGCAGAATATCCTTTTGTCACCAAATGACTTTCATGAAATAGTAAGGTTGTAGTAAGCGCATAGAAAGTTTAATCTTACTTTGTGATTGCTGGGGAGAGGAGACGCTGTGAGTATGTGTTGCTGTGTTGGAGGCTGCGATCCGACTGAAGCTTCAGCATGTGACGTCACCGCTCGTGAGTCGGAACTGATCTCCGGAATGTGCAGGCTGTGTCAGCTGTGATACGGCTCTCAGGAGGAAGGTAAAGTGAAAGCTGGTAAATGCTGGAGGCTGCTTACGGATGTTAGAGCATTTAGTTCTATTCCAAGAGCGTAGAAGAAGTAAGCACTCAGATGCAGCAGGGATTGCAAGATATTAAGGTGATCTTCAAAACAAGAGCTTACGAATAAGAGCTTGAGCTCTCTCCTAAAGTATAATTGATCCAAACACGTTAGGGAGAAAAATTACCAAGCACTGAATGGATTGTGGGAGGTAATTTTATACAGGTGAGTTGAGATTAGCACACCTCCTAGTTAAAGGGAGAGATACATGTTATGTGGAAGGCTATATATGACAGATCTCCCTCCCCAAGGATCCACTCAGGGGATCAAGGTTTAGGCCTGTTCGGGATGTCGGCGATGAAATTGCGAGACCAGGCGTGGAGCAGATAGATTAGCAGCAGGTTCCCAGGAATCGTCCTCCATTGGATAACCCTTCCAGTGGACGAGATACTGCAGGTCGCCTTGGGATCTCCTAGAATCGTTGATGGAACCAACTTCATATTCTTCGTCAAGATCCTGATGGGCAAAGGACTCCGGAGAAGGAACAAGATGATCACGGGTTGGAAGATAGGGTTTGAGAAGGGATACGTGGAAGGTTGAATGTATCTTGAAACTGTCAGGAAGCGAAAGTTTGACAGCATTGCGGTTGACAATAGCCTTGACAGTGTAAGGACCTATAAACAAGGAAGAGAGTTTACAGTGAGGGATAAGGCAACCGAAGATTTCGAGTGGATAACCATACCCTATCCCCTATTGCATAGTCAGGAGAAGGAGATCGCTTCCGATCGTAGTAGGTATTCCTTGGTCTGGTGAATATTTTCTTGTACAGATGCAAAGGTGTCAGCGATGATATTTACCAAATCATTAACCAGGGGACAAAAGCTATCCTGGAGTGCTTCATGATGGAAACAAGGGTGGAACCCATAGTTTATGAAGAAGGGTGAATACTTAGTAGAGGTGTGTGCTGAATTGTTATAAGCGAATTCTGCATACGGTAACAGACTAGACCAATTGTCCTGTGTAGTATTAATAAAACAACGTAGGAATTGTTCTAAGCATTGATTTGTTCTTTCCGTCTGTCCATTCGATTGTGGATGAAAAGATGTACTTAATCTTTTCTGCATTTTCAGGGTTTTACATAATTGATCCCAGAATTTACTAGTGAATTGGGACCCTCCATCAGTTGTTATACTGAGAGGTAGTCCATGGTGTTTTATGACATGCTGTATCAGGTGATGTACGGTTTCCGAGGCGGTGGGTAGTTTAGTAGTAGGGATGAAATGTGCCATCTTGCTGAACAGGTCAACTACCACTATGATAGTAGCATAAGAAGAGGATTTTGGTAATTCCACTATATCGTTGAGAGCTATATCCATCCAGGGTCTTTTTGGAGTGGGTAGAGAAAGCATTTGTCCACAAGGTTTTTTATTTTTAGTTTTTGATACTGTACAGATAGTACAGGATTTGATGTATTCTTTGATATCAGTTATCATGGAAGGCCACCAAACATTTCCTGAAATTAAATCAGTAGTCTTTTGTATTCCAGGATGCCCTGCTAGTGGAGTATCATGGTTAGTAGATAGGGTCGTAGCTCTTAAGCTTTGTGGCCCATAGACAAGTTTGTCATGATATAGAATGCCATCAGTGCCTAGATGTAATTGTGTTAAGGGTATCTGTGTGTCAGAATCCTGATGTTTTTTAAACAGTGAAATGGCACTTTCGGTGAGACCTATAATATGGTCGATTGGTATAACTGTTTGTGGCTTTTGAGAGGTAGTTGGTTTTTCGTGAATTTGTGATAAAGCATCAGCTTTTAGGTTTTTATTACAAGGTCTGTATGTGATTAAATAATTAAATCTACTGAAATATAAGTTCCAGCGAACCTGTCTGGAGGTGAGAGTGCGGTTGGTTTTTAGGAACTGTAAATTCCTGTGATCTGTATATATCAATATTGGAATGTTAGTACCTTCCAATAAGTGGCGCCAGTGTTCAAAGGATGATCTTATAGCTAAAAGCTCTTTTTCGCCAATAGCATAATTAACTTCAGATTCATTCATTATACGGGAATAATAAGCAACAGGATGAAGGGGATGTTTTAGAGATTTCCTTTGTGATAAAACTGCACCTATGGCGTCATCAGAGGCGTCTACCTCCAACATGAACTGAAGTGATGGATCAGGATAGGAGAGAATGGGGGCTGTTTTGAATGTATGTTTTAGGTTATCGAATACTGTCTGGGATTGTTCAGCCTAGACAAACTTGACATTGCTTTTAGTGAAAGTGGTGAGTGGTTTGGCTAACTGGGCAATTTTTTTTTATAAACTTTCTATAGAAGTTAGCGAACCCCATAAACCTCTGTTTCTTAGTTGTGGGTGTAGGACAATCTAAGATGGTATGAATTTTAGTGTCCTCCATGTTAATCCCATCAGAGGTGATTACATAACCCAGGAAAGTGATAGTGTTAGTGTTGAATATACATTTTTCAGGCTTTGCGTATAATTGATGTTGTCTCAACCTGGAGAGTACTGTTCGGACATGTTTTATATGATCTGTTTGGTTTTGTGAGTAAATTAGAATATCATCTAAATAGATGACAACGAAAATATCTAATAAATCTTTGAAAATATCATTAATTAGATATTGGAATGTTGCTGGCGCGTTGCAGAGGCCGAATGGCATCACGATATATTCGTACAGTCCGTAACGAGTACAGAATGCTGTGAGCCACTCGTCTCCCTGTCTAACGCGGATGAGATTATACGCGCATCTCAAGTCTAGTTTAGTAAAACAGGTTGCCCCCTCCAGGCGTTCTATGAGCTCAGGTATGAGCGGAAGTGGGTATCGGTTTTTAACCGTGCGCTTATTAAATTCTCTGTAATCCACTATGGGGCGAATAGTGTTATCCTTGTTCTTCACAAAGAACATGCTAGCGCCAGCTGGTGAGGTGGATGGTCTAATGAAACCTTTCCTAAGATTGTCATCAAGGTAGGTTTTAAGATAATCCAATTCAACTTTTGAAAGGGGGAAGACATGACCACAGGGTATATCGGCCCCAGGTAGTAAATCTATTGGGCAGTCATAGTTCCTATGTGGGGGAAGGTTCTCTAACTCCTTTTTACAGAACACATCTTTGAAATCTGAATATTCCGGTGGTATGTCAGTGTTTTGTGTGTGAAGGATATGATGACTGGTGTGACAGGTGGATTTGCAGTATTCAGAGTTAAATAGGACTGTAGATGTTGTCCAGGATATATCTGGATCATGTAATAATAACCATGAGTAGCCTAATATTAAAGGGTATAAGGGAGACGTAATCACATCAAAACTGATGTACTCAGTATGTGAAGATTGGGTTGATACCAACAATGGAACTGTTTGGAATAGAATAGGACCGGATGATATCTGGTTACCATCAATAACTCTCATTAACACAGGGTTATTTTTTCTGGATTAGTGGAATTTTATTTACAGTGGTGAAGTTTTGGTCAACATAATTTGCGCTAGCTCCAGAGTCAATTATCACCTGGGAGGGAAGTCGATGGTTCTCCCACTTTAAAGTAAGGGATAATAAGCAATGAGTAGAGTGGGTACTCTACGGAAGTTTGATAATTCCATCTTACCCTTTTTCTGGCATGCAAGGATGGGACAGTCTTTGACAGTATGTTATATGTCTCCGCAGTACATACAGAGATTGTTATTTCTCCTCCAGAGTTTCTCTTGAGGGTTTAGTGGACCCCTTATGACTCCAATGTCCATTGCTTCAGATGTAGTGTTAGGTAATGGCCTAGTGTGCTGTGGTGTTGCAAAGGATGTACTGATACGTTTGGGTGTGAAGTTAGATGAACCACGTTCATTTCTGCATTCGCGTAAATGCCTATCAAGACTAATACTTAAGTTTATTAAACCTTCTAAAGATTGGGGCAGTTCTACCCTTGCTAACTCGTCTTTAAGAGGGTCAGACAAGCCTAACCTAAACTGATTTCTTAATGATAAGTTGTTCCATCCACTATCTTTGGACCACCTTTTAAACTCAGTAATATAATCCTCTACTGGTTTTTTATGCTGCCTTAAAGATCTCATGGTATTTTCAGCAGTTAGCTGTTTATAGGGATCATCGTACAATTGTGACATTGTTTGAAAAAAGGTGTCCAAAGATTGTAGGATGGGATCGTTTGTTTCAAAGAAACTATTTGCCCAAATACGGGGTTCTCCCCTCAAATTTGATATTGTTGTGAGAACTTTAACCTGTTCAGTAGGGTAGATATGAGGCTTAAGAGTAAAAAGAAGGTAACAAGCGTTCCTAAATTACCTAAATTGCTTTCTATCACCAGAGAAAATGTCAGGGGGACTTACATTAGATTCAATCATGTGTACAGTCTTTTGTTTTGTGAGCAACTTCTTTAATATAAGTCTTAAGAGAGGTATTCTCATGTTGCAGAGAGTTAAGAGCTTGTGTGATAGTTTCTACCCTCTCTGTTAGTGCCTGTACATGTGTAACTAAATCTACTGGATTCATAGTAAAGGGCTTGGTAATATTGTCAGGTTTGGTGACTCTTTAGTTCCTGGAAGAGAGAGATGAGTACAAATAATAGCTGAATCCAACTGTAGGTTAGATGGGTGAACATATGAGAAGGGGAGAATGTAATAATATAATGATTTGTATTGTGGAAGGGTTGGTGCTTCAGGAATAACGGCTGTCAATGATATAAGCAATCATGATATGAAGCAGCAACTCTAAAATTACTATAAGGTGTTTATGAATATGGTGTGTATATCTATTTCCATAGGGTCGCAACAGGTTAGGCCAGAAATACAGAACATATGACACCAGAATGAGAGGAGTTAATAAAGTTAAAGAGGAAGCAAATATACAAGTAAGTATAGGTTATTGATTAGCAGAATATCCTTTTGTCACCAAATGACTTTCATGAAGTAGTAAGGTTGTAGTAAGCGCATAGAAAGTTTAATCTTACTTTGTGATTGCAGGGGAGAGGAGACGCCGTGAGTATGTGTTGCTGCGTTGGAGGCTGCGATCCGATTGAAGCTTCAGCGTGTGACGTCACCGCTCGTGAGTCGGAACTGATCTCCGTAATGTGCACGCTTTGTCAGCTGTGAGACGGCTCTCAGGAGGAAAGTAAAGTGAAAGCTGGTAAACGCTGGAGGCTGCTTAAGGATGTTAGAGCATTTAGTGCTATTCCAAGAGCATAGAAGAAGTATGCACTCTGATGCAGCAGGGATTGCAAGATATTAAGGTGATCTTCAAAACAAGAGCTTACGAATAAGAGCTTGAGATCTCTCCTAAAGTATAATTGATCCAAACACGTTAGGGAGAAAAATTACCTAGCACTGAATGGATTGTGGGAGGTAATTTTATACAGGTGAGTTGAGATTAGCACACCTCCTAGTTAAAGGGAGAGATACATGTTATGTGGAAGGCTATATATGACAAGGATTGAACTTTAATCCTATAGGCTGATTGCATCAGCCAATAGGATTTTTTCTACCTTAATTCTGATTGGCTGATATAATTCTATCAGCCAATCGGAATTGAAGGGACGCCATCTTGGATGACGTAATTTAAAGGAAACTTCATTCAGTCGTCGGCCGTGGACAGAAGAGGATGCTCCACATCGGATGTCTTGAAGATGGACCCGCTCCGCGTCAGATGGATGAAGATAGAAGATGCCGTCTGGATGAAGACTTCTGCCCGTCTGGAGGACCACTTCTGCCCCGTTGGATGAAGACTTCTGCCCGTCTGGAGGACCATTTCTGCCCAGTTGGGTGAAGACGTCTCCCGGTAAGGTGAACTTCAAGGTGTTAGTGTTAGGTTTTTTTAAGGGGGGATTGGGTGGGTTTTAGAGTAGGGTTGGTTGTGTGGGTGGTGGGTTTTAATGTTTGGGGGGTATTTGTACTTTTTTTTACAGGTAAAAGAGCTGATTACTTTGGGGCAATGCCCCATAAAAGGCCCTTTTAAGGGCTATTTGTAATTTAGTGTAGGGTTGGGCTTTTTTTTATTTTGGGGGGCGTTTTTATTTTGTCAGGGGGATTAGAGTAGGTGTAATTAGTTTAAAAATCTTATAATTTATTTATTATTTTCTGTAATTTAGTGGGGTTTTTATTTTGTACTTTATATAATTTTATTTAATTGTAATTAATTGTATTTAATTTGGTTAATTTATTTAATTATAGTGTAGTGTTAGGTGTTAGTGTAACTTAGGTTAGGTTTTATTTTACAGGTAAATGTGTCTTTATTTTAACTAGGTGGTTATTAAATAGTTAATAACTATTCTACCTAGTTAAAATAGATACAAAGTTGCCTGTAAAATAAAAATAAACCCTAAGCTAGCTACAATATAACTATTAGTTATATTGTAGCTAGCTTATGGTTTATTTTATAGGTAAGTATTTAGTTTTAAATAGGAATAATTTAGTTAATTGTAGTAATTGTATTTAGATTTATTGTAATTATATTTAAGTTAGGGGGTTAGGGTTAGACTTAGGTTTACGGGTTAATACATTTAATATAGTGGTGGCGACGTTGGGGGCGGCAGATTAGGGCTTAATAAATGTAGGTAGGTGGATGCGATGTTAGGGATGGCAGATTAGGGGTTAATAATATTTAACTAGTGTTTGCGATGCAGGAGTGCGGCAGTTTAGGGGTTCATATGTTTATTATAATGGCGGTGATGTCCGGTTCAGCAGATTAGGGGTTAAAATATTTATTTTAGTGTGTGTGATGTGGGGGGGCCTCGGTTTAGGGGTTAATAGGTGGTTTATGGGTGTTAGTGTACTTTTTAGCACTTTAGCTAAGAGTTTTATGCTACAGTGTTGTAGTGTAAAACTGTTAACTACTTACTTTTAAATGCGGTACCAGTCTTGACAGGAGAGGGTCTACCGCTCACTTTTGGTCAGACGCAAGTCCCATTGAAAATATAGGATACGCAATTGAGGTAAGTGGATTTGCGGTATTTCCGAGTCTGGCCAAAAAAGTTAGCGGTAAACCTGTACCTGCAAGACTCGTAATACCAGCGGGCGTTAAAAAGCAGCATTAGGACCTCTTAACGCTGCTTTTTAACCCTAACGCACAACTCATAATCTAGGCCTTTGTTTCCAGATCCCACTTTTGGTTTTGTAGACTGTTGCTTCCTTTCATACAACAGCAACTCAGGTCAAGACATCTTTATTAGAAACTTTAATAACAAAACAAAACAAAAAAACAAAAAAACTGTTCATGTTTGAAAGTTCTTGTTTGACTGTATATTATCTTAAAGTGAAGTTAAAGTAATCCGGTATTGAAGACAACAAAGCATTTCTCAATATTACCTTAATATAGTCGTTAAGTTATTTTTTAGTTTACTGCTATAGTTTTCTAAACAAATATATTTCAAATTCCCTACCGTTTTGCTGCAGACTCCTCCTAAGCCCTACTTCCATGTTCTGCATTGTTTGACGGTCCCACATCCTCTCTGTGCCACTCAAAAGCGCGTTCCCAATTCAGAATAAACCGTGCATGCGCTACTCGCTGATGCGGCTTTCCACTGCACATGCACAATGTCTGTGAAGCTCATGACGTAGTGAGGGATTCCTAACTGTAATAAAGAGGCATGCATGACACGGGAGCGTGCGCGGTTTTCAATACAAAGAGAATTCAATAGCGCATGCGCAGTTGATAAAAGATGCAGATGACATGGAGAGACGGCCACCTAACGGCCGATATTTCCATTGGCTGAAATAAAAACGTGATCAAAAGTTAAAAAAAAAAAAATACGGGTTGAATTTTCGTAAGTTTAGAAATTGCCTTTATATATTATATATATATATTTATATAACTTGAGTTATACGCAAATATATAAAAAAAGATGAATGAAACATATTAATTTTACACCATTAATGCTATTCTTCATTGAGATTAAGGTAACTTTACCATCACTTTAAGCTATGAAAGCTTAGATGATATTGTTTAATCTATATCTAACAGCTATACATAGACTAGACAGCAGAATATGTATAGACAATGATGAACAAACCTGGCCTAGCAGCTGCAGTGACTTATATAAGACACGCCTACTTATGACACACAGAGTTGCAGGATTTTAAACCAGTCATTATTTTCTTCTCCAATGACTTGTGGTTTGCATTGTGTCACTTCCAGTAAGTATGAGGGCATACAAATGCTTTGGGTAAACAATTTGCTGTAGTTAAAATTTATTTTAACCAACAACTTCTAAAACTGGTCATGTGTTCATTACTGTTTGCACAAAATAATGCACCATCTGGTATTGTTTTCTCTCAACATGCAGTAAAACAACTAACTTTGCACTATACTTTTATTATTTATTTTGGTCTCCTTTCCTGTAATTTAATTCTGAATATTGTGGGCTTTCCAGTTCATGTTAAACATGGAAGTGCAGACACAGCTACAGTGGGGCAAAAAAGTATTTAGTCAGCCACCAACTGTGCAAGTTCTCCCACTTAAGAAGATGAGAGAGGCCTGTAATTTTCATCATAGGTATACCTAAACTATGAGAGACAAAATGTGGAAACAAATCCAGACAATCACATTGTCTGATTTGGAAAGAATTTATTTGCAAATTATGGTGGAAAATAAGTATTTGGTCAATATCAAAAGTTCATCTCAATACTTTGTTATATATCCTTTGTTGGCAATGACAGAGGTCAAACATTTTCTGTAAGTCTTCACAAGGTTGTCACACACTGCTGCTGGTATGTTGGCCCATTCCTGCATGCAGATCTCCTCTAGAGCAGTGATGTTTTGGGGCTGTCGCTGGGCAACACGGACTTTCAGCTCCCTCCAAAGGTTTTCTATGGGGTTGAGATCTGGAGACTTGCTAGGCCACTCCAGGACCTTGAAATGCTTCTTACGAAGCCACTCCTTCATTGCCCGGGCAGTGTGTTTGGGATCATTGTCATGCTGCAAGACCCAGCCACGTTTCATCATCAATGCCCTTGCTGATGGAAGGAGGTTTGCACTCAAAATCTCATGATACATGGCCCCATTCATTCTTTCATGTACACAGATCAGTCATCCTGTTCCCTTTGCAGAGAAACAGCCCCAAAGCATGATGTTGCCACCCCCATGCTTCACAGTAGGTATGGTGTTCTTTGGTTACAACTCAGCATTCTCTCTCCTCCAAACACAACGAGTTGTGTTTCTACCAAATAGTTCTACTTTGGTTTCATCTGACCATATGACATTCTCCCAATCCGCTTCTGGATCATCCAAATGCTCTCTAGCATACTTCAGACGGGCCTGGACATGTACTGGCTTAAGTAGGGGGACACGTCTGGCACTGCAGGATCTGAGTCCCTGGTGGCGTAGTGTGTTACTGATGGTAGCCTTTGTTACGTTGGTCCCAGCTCTCTGCAGGTCATTCACTAGGTCCCCCCGTGTGGTTCTGGGATGTGTGCTCACCGTTTTTGTGATCATTTTGACCCCACGGGGTGAGATCTTGCATTGCGCCCCAGATCGAGGGAGATTATCAGTGGTCTTTTATGTCTTCCATTTTCTAATTATTGTTCCCACAGTTGATTTCTTCACACCAAGCTGCTTGCCTATTGCAGATTCAGTCTTCCCAGCCTGGTGCAGGTCTACAATTTTGTTTCTGGTGTCCTTCGACAGCTCTTTGGTCTTCACCTAGACTGCAAGTCCGTCAAAAGAACTGAAAAAAGGGGCAGTTTGCAGAGGCTTAGATACAAGATAATTACAGAGGTTAAAAGTATACTATTATAACTGTGTTGGTTATGCAAAACTGGGAAATGGGTAATAAAGGGATTATCTATCTTTTAAAACAATAAAAATTCTGGTGTAGACTGTCCCTTTAATTAAATAAATTACCTACAATTATATACAATTAAATAAACTAAACTTAATTAAAAAAACAAACACTAAATTACAAAAAATAAAAAAGATTACAAGAATATTAGGCTGATTACACCTACTCTAAGCCCCCTAATAAAATAAAAAAAGCCCCCCAAAATAATAAAGCTCCCTACCCTATTCTAAATTAAAAAGTAATCAGCTCTTTTACCAGCCCTTAAAAGGACTTTTTGCTGGGCATGCCCCAAAGTAATCAGCTCTTTTGCCTGTAAAAAAATACAACCCCCCCAACATTAAAACCCACCACTTACATACCCCTACTCTAACCCACCCAAACCCCCCCTTAAAAAAACCTAACACTACCCCCCTGAAGATCTCCCTACCTTGAGTCGTCTTCACCCAGCCGGGCCGAAGTCTTCATCAGATGGGGCAGAAGAGGACATCCAGACCGGCAGAAGTCTTCATCCTATTCGGGCAGAAGAGGACATCCGGACCGGCAGACATCTTCATCCAAGCGGCATCTTCTATCTTTATCCATCCAGAGCAGAGCGGAGCCATCTTCTTCACAGCCGACACAGATCCATCCTCTTCAACCGACGCCTACTCGCCGAATGAAGGTTCCTTTAAATGACGTCATCCAAGATGGCGTCCCTTGAATTCCGATTGGCTGATAGGATTCTATCAGCCAATAGGAATTAAGGTAAGAAAAATCTGATTGGCTGATTCAATCAGCCAATCAGATGGGCTGATCCAATCAGCCAATCAGATTGAGCTCACATTCTATTGGCTGATCGGAACAGCCAATAGAATGTGAGCTCAATCTGATTGGCTGATTGGATCAGCCAATCGGGTTGAACTTGAATCTGATTGGCTGATTGAATCAGCCAATCAGATTTTTCCTACCTTAATTCCGATTGGCTGATCAGCCAATCGGAATTCGAAGGATGCCATCTTGGATGACGTCATTTAAAGGAACCTTCATTCAGCGAGTAGGCGTCGGTTGAAGAGGATGGATCCGCGTCGGCTGGGATGAAGATGGCTCCGCTGCGCTCCGGATGGATGAAGATAGAAGATGCCTCTTGGATGAAGATGTCTGTCGGTCCAGATGTCCTCTTCTGCCCGGATAGGATGAAGACTTCTGCCGGTCTGGATGTCCTCTTCTGCCCCATCAGATGAAGACTTCAGCCCGGCTGGGTGAAGACGACTCAAGGTAGGGAGATCTTCAGGGGGGTAGTGTTAGGTTTTTTTAAGGGGGTTTTTGGTGGGTTAGAGTAGGGGTATGTGGGTGGTGGGTTTTAATGTTGGGGGGGTTGTATTTTTTTTACAGGCAAAAGAGCTGATTACTTTAGGGCATGCCCCGCAAAAAGCCCTTTTAAGGGCTGGTAAAAGAGCTGATTACTTTTTAATTTAGAATAGGGTAGGGACCTTTATTATTTTGGGGGACTTTTTTATTTTATTAGGGGGCTTAGAGTAGGTGTAATTAGCCTAATATTCTTGTAATCTTTTTTTTTTTTTTGTAATTTAGTGTTTTTTGTTTTTTTGTAATTTAGTTTAGTTTATTTAATTGTATGTAATTGTAGGTAATTTATTTAATTAATTTATTGATAGTGTAGTGTTAGGTTTAATTGTAACTTAGGTTAGGATTTATTTTACAGGTAATTTTGTAATTATTTTAACTAAGTAGCTATTAAATAGTAAATAACTATTTAATAGCTGTTGTACCTAGTTAAAATAAATACAAAGTTGCCTGTAAAATAAATATAAATCCTAAAATAGCTACAATATAATTATTTGTTATATTGTAGCTATATTAGGGTTTATTTTACAGGTAAGTATTTAGTTTTAAATAGGAATACTTTAGTTAATACGATTTAATTTATTTCGTTAGATTAAAATTATATTTAACTTAGGGGGGTGTTAGGATTAGGGTTAGACTTAGCTTTAGGGGTTAATACATTTATTATAGTAGCGGCGAGGTCCGGTCGGCAGATTAGGGGTTAATACTTGAAGTTAGGTGGAGGCGATGTTAGGGAGGGCAGATTAGGGGTTAATATTATTTATTATAGTGTTTGCGAGGCGGGAGTGCGGCGGTTTATGGGTTAATACATTTATTATAGTGGCGGTGAGGTCCGGTAGGCAGATTAGGGGTTAATAAGTGTAGGTAAGGTAGCGGCGACGTTGGGGGGGCAGATTAGGGGTTAATAAATATTATGTAGGTGTCGGCGATGTTAGGGGCAGCAGATTAGGAGTTCATAGGGATAATGTAGGTGGCGGCGATGTGTGGTCGGCAGATTAGGGGTTAAAAATATTTATTATAGTGGCGGCGATGTGGGGGGACCTCGGTTTAGGGGTATATAGGTAGTTTATGGGTGTTAGTGTACTTTAGAGCACTGTAGTTAAGAGCACTATATACCGGCGTTAGCCAATAAATCTCTTAACTACAGCCTTTCCATGGGCGGTAGGAGTCTTGTCAGTAGAGGTGTAACGCTCACTTCAGCCAAGACTCTAAATACCGGCGTTAGGTAGATCCCATTGAAAAGATAGGATACGCAATTGGCGTAAGGGGATCTGCGGTATGGAAGAGTCGCGGCTTGAAAGTGAGCGGTACACCTTTACCTGCCTGACTCTAAATACCAGCGGGCGGCCAAAAGCAGCGTTAGGACCCCTTAACACTGCTTTTGACGGCTAACGCAGAACTCTAAATCTAGGCGATTGTGACTGCAGCTAGCTTTGTTGTCTGCAGAATAAAGCCCAGATTAGGCAAAAGGTAGGTGGAGTTTTGCTATTGACAAGTGCAGTAATAAAGGGATGTTAATTTGTTTTAAAATGTTTAGACTTGGCTGATAGGCTTGTCTGATATGTTAATCTATAGCAAAACATTAGGAATTACAAGGAATTACAAGGTGTTTATTCTCCCTTTACTGTTTGTTTTTTAGGTTTGACTTTTCCGAACTTCTATGTATTTGAGCAAACACATAAACGTTAAAGGAGAGTGTAGACAAAATGTAACTTTCATGATTCAGATAGGGCATGCCATTTTAAACAACTTTCCAATTTACTTTTATCATCACATTTGCTTTGTTCTCTTGGTATTCTTTGTTGAAAGCTAAACCTATGAGGGATCATATGCTAATTTCTAAGACCTTGAAGGCCACCTCTTACCTCTGTGAACACCTTGTATATAAGCCTCTTCAGACTGCCCGGCTTATATACAAGGTATTCACAGAGGTAAAAAGTATATTAATATAACCAACTAGGAAATGGGTAATAAAGGGATTATCTATCTTTTTTAAACAATACCAATTCTGGAGTAGACTGTCCCTTTAAGCATTTATTACTTAAACACTGGCTTCTATACTATAAAAATAGAAATCAAAAAGAGAGTTTCTCAAAAAGGAAAATAAAAGTCAATCAATAATAAATAAAAGTAGAATAAATTGTGATTCATAGATGCTTGTGAGGGTTACAGATGAGTCTTGTAAGAAGAGATCAGTTATGAAATTCGTTGAGTAAAGTATCCCTTTACCTATGCTTTCTAGATTTTCCTTAGTGGGCATTCCAGCCATTTAGGGCTCCATGTACTAAGCAGTCAGCGAGCTACCCGCAACAAATCTCGCGTCAAAACTCGCAAACTGATATGTACAAAGCTGTCAATTATGTTAAAACTTGCATCTTTAAAATTGCGAGCGTACTTATTCGCCAAACCTCGCTACCTCTCCATTTTTTACTGTAATTAGACACATTTGACCACCAACTCGCCAAAAACGAATGTACTAAAAAATCTATTTGTCCGATCGCGTCAATCTCCGCCCCCACCTCGTTATTTTTGCCTCGCCACCTTTTAGGTGGCGGGCAAGGTACAAAACAATAGGAAAGTCACTCTAGACGCCAGTCTAGACATATATAAAAGGCAGTAATATCAGCATTGTACTTACATTGTTCATTTCAGCAGCTATGGAGAGAATTCTGTTTTTGTTTATTCTCCGTGTGATGCAAATCCGGGCTAGAAGACAGAATACTGGAAATGTAGCTAATCGTATCGTTAGCAGAAGGAGAGTTCGTGTCCCCCGTGTATTCCTTCCACGGGTTGGTTTGCACGGCCTTTCTGACCGAGAGATCATACAAAGATTCCGGCTTGATCGTGAATCGATATTACACCTGTATCGAGAGATTGAAGATCATTTGGAGCCGATGACTGCTCGTTCACAAGCTATTCCGGGACTTCTGAAACTATTAGCTGCATTGCATTTTTTTGCAACAGGCTCCTTTCAGGCAGTTTCTAGCGTCATTATTGGAATGAGTCAATCTGCTTTTTCACGCCACTTATCCAAAGTCATAGGGGCTATGATGGTTATTTTTCATCGATATGTTTGTTTGCCATCTACCCCTGAAGAATGGCAATCTATCAAGTCAAATTTCTATAGGATGGCTGGGATGCCCAATGTCCTAGGTGCCATAGACTGTACCCATGTTGCTGTAAGACCACTTCAAGCTCGTGAGGAGATCTATAGGAATAGAAAGCATTTCCATTCCTTGAATGTCCAGATGGTCTGTGACCCCCACATGAGGATTATCAGTGTCCGTTCTAACTTTCCTGGCTCCTGTCATGATTCTTACATCTTAAGGCAGACTGGGTTATACCGGAAGTTTGAGGACGGAAATATGCCTGAAGGATGGTTTCTAGGTAAGCATAACTGGCGTCTAATTTGTCTCTCATTTCAATGTACAAAAATTGCGCCCAATTTGTCTACTGTAATCTGTATAGTTTAAATTTGTATTGTATAGTTCTGAATCTTTATAATTATTCTTATATTAATATTTATATTTATTATATCTTCTATTAGGAGATGGAGGGTACTCATGTACAGAATGGCTGTTGACTCCCTATAACAACCTACAGACCAGAAGTCAAGTACGTTTCAATGAAGCTCACCGATCTACCAGGGGGATTATTGAGAGGACTTTCGGTCTTTTGAAAATGCGGTTTCGATGTCTTGATCGTTCTGGTGGTGCTATTCAGTATGCACCAGAGAAAGTTGCAAAAATTATATTGGTTTGCTGCATACTGCACAATATAGCAATTAAAAGAGGCTGTCCATTAGAAGATGAAGATCCAATAGATGCTGATGATTTACCAGAAGAAATATGTGTAGAACAAGCTAATAGGCGTGGAAATGCAACAAGGGACATGGTTTCAGAACAATATTTTGAAGATTAAAGTTTCAGTTGATCAATAAAAAACTTTCTTTATTAACTTGTCTCCATTTTTTTCGGTTTCAGATCCAGATGAAGCCATATCGAATTTGCAAATAAAGATCACAAAAAAGAGCGCTCTGTAATTACTCTCCAAAAATTTTGGAACAATAATAAAGTAGTTTAGAAAAGTTGTACATTTATTGGAGCAAAATTCTATTCCCGCGACTACTATGACGTTCATGACACCTTACATGTCACGTGTTAACAATTGGCCAGACAATTCAACTGAAAGTTAAGTACATCAGCTTAGTCGCGGCGAGCGAGGCGTCAAATTTATCAATATTCCGCCACTGCTCGTGGCGGGCTAGATGTGTCTATTTATTGTGGGATTATTAGTACATAGCAACAGCGGACACCATTTCGCCCGCGGCGAGTAACGGCGAGTTTAGCCGCGTCTAAAATGACGGATGAATTGACGGCTTAGTACATGGAGCCCTTAAAGGGACACATATAAATGAATTGATCAAACAATCCAATCCAGTGACTGAACTTTCTGGAGGCAGCAACAGTAAATAAAATGAGAGGAATAAGGAGCAACATAAAGAAGTAAAATAAGTTTTATAATGTACTTAATTATACATTTGGGGTAAGATTATAAGTGGAATACAAACTATAGCACAGGGTGAATTATCTTTTGTGCAGTCTGTAATTACAGGCACTTGTTGCAGTTAGGTGTACTGTTAAGGAGCTCTAGAGTTCTACACAATAAATTAGGCCTTAATTGCAATAGTCTATATTAGCTCTGTGTTTGTAGCATGAGGTTTATGTAACAGAAAACCACTTTCCTGTCCAAACACGCATCTTCACAGTGTCAGACGGAGTGCTGTTGTTTCGAAATGTAACAAGCCCATACTAATGCACTGAACATTAAAGGGACATTAAACACTAACTACATGCTAGATAGAATGATGCATTCAAAGAAAAGATTAGTCCATGACTAACATGTAGATGTATTTTTTAAAGTTTCATTAGTTGTTTATAAAGTGACAAAATAAGTGTAAAGTTTTAGTGTCTATAAAACACTGGGAGCTGCCATGTTGTAACTTGTGTTACCTTCTCTGCTGTGGCCAATTAGGGTCAGTTATAAATAGGTCACTAGAGTGTGCCGCCAATGGTTGTGCTGGATTTAACAGTGTTCTGCACTTCCATTTCTAACAGGAACTGAAAAGCTCACAATTTCAGAATGGAATTACAGGCAAAGAGGAAAAAATAAATAATGAAAGTATATTGCAGAGTTGCTTTATTATATACAATTTATCATTTTATATTACCATCTCAAAGTGTTTAATGTCCCTTTAACACAATGTTTCAATAGAGGCCAGGGGTATGAGAGCAATGAGACTAAACTTAGTAGCTGATCTCTCTCTAGTACTTCTAGAAACAAACAACAATTAAGTACTAGGAAGTAACTACGTTTTTAAATTCAAATATCAAAGAAAGACATTTGTAAAAGTTTAGTCTTGATATACAGATGAATATAAACTTGCATAATTTACATGATGCCGATCTCCTGATAACAGAGTTATCCAGAGTAAAGATAATCTAAGTAAGACAGTCCGGGTCAAGGCCTCACAGGGAACAGCAGTACAAATCATTAAACAATAGTGTAGGGGGTTTATTGTGATGGGGTTGTGGTAGTTTAGAGGTTAATATAGTGTAGTTAGGTTTTGCAATGGGTTTGTGTGGAGTCACTGTGTGATTGGTTGCTGTGTCTACAGTGTAGCCTATGTGTAGCCGGACATACCTGAGGACAAGCCTTGTGTGCTTTTTGGCTATCCACTCACAATAAGCCTGTTTCATCGGCACTGACATTGGTCTCTGTAGCCTCTTACAGCTGATCAAGTGAATCTGCTGCTTGCTCCTCAAGATGATGAAGGCTACAGATTGTCTTACTGCTACCCCACCACAACACGAGTGTCCTCGATTACTTGCGGTATCCACACCCAGTCTTCAGAACGTTGCCAATAGGATATCCTCTGCTTACACACACCTAGATTACGAGTTCTGCGTTAGCTTTAAAAAGCAGAGTTAAGGGGTCCTAATGCTGCTTTTTAACGCCCGCTGGTATTACGAGTATGGCAGGTACAGGTGTACCGCTCACTTTTCTTCTGCGACTTTTGGCTACCGCAAATCCCCTTACGTCAATTGTGTATCCTATCTTTTTAATGGGATTTGGCTAACGCTGGTATTACAAGTCTTGGAAGAAGTGAGCGGTACAGCCTCTACCTCCAAGACTCCTACAGCATAAAAAAGTCAGTAGTTAAGAGTTTTATGGGCTAACGCCAGAACATAAAGCTCTTAACTACAGTGCTACAAAGTACACTAACACCCATAAACTACCTATTAACCCCTAAACTGAGGCCCCCCACATCGCAAACACTATAATAAAATTATTTAACCCCTAATCTGCCGACAGGACATCGCCACCACCTACATTATACCTATGAACCCCTAATCTGCTGTCCCTAACATCGCCGACACCTATATTATATTTATTAACCCCTAATCTGCCCCCCCAACGTCGCCGCCACCTACCTACATTTATTAACCCCTAATCTGTCGACCGGACATCGCCGCCACTATAATAAATGTATTAACCCCTAAACCGCCGCAATCCCTCCTCGCAAACACTATAATAAATTTTATTAACCCCTAATCTGCCCCCCCCCACTGTCGCCGCCACCTACCTACAATTATTAACCCCTAATCTCCCACCCCTAACGTCGCCGCTACTATAATAAAGTTATTAACCCCTAAACCTAAGTATAACCCTAACCCTAACACCCCCCTAACTTAAATATAATTTAAATAAAACGAAATAAAATTATTATGATTAAATAAATTAATCCTATTTAAAACTAAATACTTACCTATAAAATAAACCCTAATATAGCTACAATATAACTAATAGTTACATTGTAGCTATATTAGGATTTATATTTATTTACAGGCAACTTTGTATTTATTTTAACTAGGTAGAATAGCTATTAAATAGTTAATAACTATTGAATAGCTACCTAGTTAAAATAATTACAAAATTATCTGTAAAATAAATCCTAACCTAAGTTACAAATACACCTAACACTACACTATCAATAAATTAATTAAATAAATTACCTACAATTAACTAAACTAAAATGCAATTAAATAAACTAAACTATAGTACAAAAAAACCCCCACTAAATTACAAAAAAATTAAAAAATGACAAGAATTTTAATCTAATTACACCTAATCTAAGCCCCCTAATAAAATAAAAAAGCCCCCCAAAATAATAAAATTCCCTACCCTATACTAAATTACAAAAGTAATCAACTCTTTTACCAGCCCTTAAAAGGATGGAGGACCTCTTCTGGCCCGCTTCTGGCTCAAGGTAGGGTGATCTTCAGGGGGTTACCTGTAAAAAAAATACAAGACCCCCCAACATCAAAACCCACCACCCACACACCCCTACTCTAAAACCCACCCGATCCCCCCTTAAAGGGACAGTAAACCTAAAAAATAATGTTATATAATTCTGCACATAATGCAGAATTATATAACATTATATTAGCGCCAACTTTATAAAACATAATATACCCTTTGAATTTTTAAAAAAAACGGCTGTTTTACAGACCCGCTCTCTGTGCTCTTCTGTATAGTCATAGCCATAACACTAAGTGCAGCTCGCTCCTGCTCTGTCTGACAGCAGGAGCGAGCTGCACTGTGTATAATGGCGCGGTCGGGCCGGGCTGTGACTATACAGCTGGCCTGATGCGCTGTGTGAAAAAAACAGACCCTTTCAGAAGAGCACAGAGAGCGGGTCTGTAAAACAGCCATTTTTAAAAAAAAAATTCAAAGGGTATATTATGTTTTACAAAGTTTGCGCTAATATAATGCTGTATAATTCTGCACTATGTGCAGAATTATATAACATTATTTTTAAGGTTTACTGACACTTTAAAGAAACCTAACACTAACCCCCTGAAGATCACCCTACCTTGAGCCGTGTTCAACCAGCCGGGCCGAATTCTTCATCCAATCCGGGCAATGTGGTCCTCCATCCGGCAGAAGTCTTCATCCAAGCGGGCCAGAAGAGGTCCTCCATCTGGCAGAAGTCTTCATCCATTCGCGGCTCCACCTTCAAGACCTCCGACGCGGAACATCCTCCTCGGCCGACGGACTAACGACGAATGAAGGTTCCTTTAAATGACGTCATCCAAGATGGCGTCCCTTGAATTCCGATTGGCTGATAGGATTCTATCAACCAATCGGAATTAAGGTAGGAAAAATCCAATTGGTTGATTTAATAAGCCAATCGGATTGAAGTTCAATCCGAGTGGCTGATTGGATCAGCAAATAGAATGCAAGGTCAATCCAATCAGATTTTTCCTACCTTAATTCCGATTGGCTGATAGAATTCTATCAGCCAATCGGAATTCGAGGGACGCCATCTTGGATGACGTCATTTAAAGGAACCTTCATTCGTTGTTAGTCCGTCGGCCAAGGAGAATGTTCCGCGTCGGAGGTCTTGAAGATGGAGCCGCAGATGGATGAAGACTTCTGCCGGATGGAGGACCTCTTCTGGCCCGCTTCTGGCTCAAGGTAGGGTGATCTTCAGGAGGTTAGTGTTAGGGTTTTTTAAGGGGGGGTGGGGTGGGTTTTAGAGTAGGAGTGTGTGGGTGGTGGGTTTTAATGTTGGGGGTGTCTTGTATTTTTTTTTTACAGGTAAAAGAGCTGATTACTTTGGGACAATGCCCCGCAAAAAGCCCTTTTAAGGGCTAGTAAAAGAGCTGATTACTTTTGTAATTTAGTATAGGGTAGGGAATTTTATTATTTTGGGGGGGTTTTTTATTTTATTAGGGGGGCTCAGATTAGGTGTAATTAGATTAAAATTCTTGTATTTTTTTTATTTTTTGTAATTTAGTGTTTGTTTGTTTTTTTGTACTATAGTTTAGTTTATTTAATTGTATTTTAGTTTAGATAATTGTAGGTAATTTATTTAATTCATTTATTGATAGTGTAGTGTTAGGTGTATTTGTAATTTAGGTTAGGATTTATTTTACAGGTAATTTTGTAATTATTTTAACTAGGTAGCTATTCAATAGTTATTAACTATTTAATAGCTATTCTACCTAGTTAAAATAAATACAAAGTTGCCTGTAAAATAAATATAAATCCTAATATAGCTACAATGTAACTATTAGTTATATTGTAGCTATATTAGGGTTTATTTTATAGGTAAGAATTTAGTTTAAAATAGGATTAATTTATTTAATTACAGTAATTTTATTTCATTTTATTTAAATTATATTTAACTTAGGGGGGTGTTAGGGTTAGACTTAGGTTTAGGGGTTAAAAACTTTATTATAGTAGCGGCAACGTTGGGGGCGGGAGATTAGGGGTTAATAATTGTAGGTAGGTGGCGGCGCCGTTGGGGGGGCAGATTAGGGGTTAATAAAATTTATTATAGTGTTTGCTAGGCAGGAGTGCGGTGGTTTAGGGGTTAATACATTTATTATAGTTGCGGCGATGTTTGGTCAGCAGATTAGGGGTTAATAAGTGTAGGTAGGTGGCGGCAACGTTGGGGGCTGAAGATTAGGGGTTAATAAATATAATATTGGTGTCGGCGATGTTAGGGGCAGCAGATTAGCGGTTCATAGGGATAATGTAGGTGGCGGTGGTGTCCGGAGCGGCAGATTAGGGGTTAATAGTATAATGCAGGTGGCAACGATGTTGGGGGTGGCAGATTAGAGGTTAATAAGTGTAAGGTTAGGGGTGTTTAAACTCAGGGTTCATGTTAGGGTGTTAGATGTAGACTTAGAAAGTGTTATCCCATAGGAAACAATGGGGCTGCGTTAGGAGCTGAACGCTGCTTTTTTGCAGGTGTTAGGTTTTTTTTTTAGCCAGCTCAGCCCCATTGTATCCTATGTGGAAATCGTGC
The DNA here is from genome assembly GCF_027579735.1 of Bombina bombina. Taxonomy (NCBI): domain Eukaryota; kingdom Metazoa; phylum Chordata; class Amphibia; order Anura; family Bombinatoridae; genus Bombina; species Bombina bombina. The sequence continues at coordinate 91,851,702 of NC_069504.1, forward strand.
GCGAGCACATTTTTCCAGCTTACCGCTACCATAAGCAACGCTGGTATTGAGGTGAGAAGTGGAGCTAAATTTTACTTAACGCTCACTTTTCTGAGGCTAACGCAGCCATTCAGAAAACTTGTAATACCAGCGTTGTTTAAAGTGAGCGCTGGAAAAAAAAGCAGCGTTAGCCCTGCAAGTTTTTACCGACAAAACTCGTAATCTAGGCGATAGCCTTTTCGGTATAAACTGCTGTATACTATATACAGTACATATGCTCTATCTGGTTTATTCTTACAGCGTAGCACAGTATTTCTGTGCAATTTTATATATCTTTACAGATGTGTATTGTCACCAATTACCCCGTAGCTCCCCCAGAAGTGCATTGCTGCTCCTGAGTCTACCTAGGTATGCTTTTCAACAAAGGACACTAAAAGAACAAAGTAGATTTGAGAACAGAAATAAATTAAATAGGCCTTTAAAATGTCATTAGCTATCTGAACCATTTTCATGTTCCTTTTTTATGAGTTGCTTATTTCATTTTAAATTCTTTGTAGTTTGGCTAACAATCTTACTTTGCTACTCTTTTTAACAACACAAATATAAACTACATAAAATGACAAGCTGTTTGTATTAACAGCAGGGATTCTCAGGTGGCTATCATGTGACAACAATCACATAATAGAGCTATATACATATCAACAAAGCCACAGGTGTGGGAGGTGCATTATTCGGCACTACATAAACTGTTGGGATTTTGAATGTAAACTGTACAGTTTACTAAATGATTGCCTTACTGTCCCAGAAATGGGTTCACTAATGTGACCTCAGCAATAAAAATGTAAAGCTGAAAACCAGGAGTTTAGATTAACCACATAGATCTTTAATAGTCTGAAATACATTATTTTTTTACAAAGAAAATGATTGCACAGCATGTTGCATGCACTGGGGCTTTGCAGCAGACAGCAGTAATTAGCACACAATGAATACTGACCCAGAAAATCATATTAATTGCTTGCATCATGTAGTTCAGTAATGTTTAGAAATTGTAACCATGAATTAAATCGTACAAATCAAATTAAAACTAACTTTAATCTACAAGATATAATTAGACCGTTAAAGCTAGCATATTGCCATTTGACAATATATGCAGACAATAATCAGATGAAAGATCCACAGTATTTTAAGTAATCTGTCTGTGTATCTATCTGTCTCTCTACCTGTCTCTTTGTCTATCTATCTATCTATCTATCTATCTATCTATCTATCTATCTATCTATCTATCTATCTTACTATTTATTATCATCTTTCTATTGGAGATTTTAAACTCCTAAAGGGACATTATACACTAGATTTTTCTTTGTATAAATGTTTTGTAGATTATCCATTTATATCGCCTATACAGGTTTTTTTAAAAAAAGTATAGTTTTGCTTCTTTTTAAATGACATTGTGCTGATTTTCAGACTCTTAACCAAGCCCAAAGTATTAGAAGTTTACTGATGTATACCTAATCCAGCTTGCTCCTGTTTGTGTAAAGAGTCTTTTCATATGCAGAGGAAGGTGTGTGTGTGTGGGGGGGTGTCTTCAATATTTGGTATGCAACCACTTTTAGTGGGTGTTCCAGCTAACCTTCTCATCAGAGCTAAACTGGGAGCTTCTACATAAGTTTTTAAATGGTTTTATACTGGATTTTTATATCAGTATCTGTGCATATTATTCTTTATAGAAGTGACTATTACATGCAGTTATATGAAAATTGGTGTATACTGTCCCTTTAAGGGAAGGTCCCCTCCTTTATTATTTTGTTTTGTTAAGTCAGTTTGATGAATCTATATTTGCTTATTTAAAATATATATATATATACCCAGCCCTTCATAATTTGACAGAGATTTAAAAGGAAATGAAAAAAACAAGGGCACAAAAAAAAACGGAATGGGCCAATTATAAAGAAGAATGAGAATGAGATAGATGCTTACTGAAAAATTATTCTTTAAGGAAAAGTGTAATGTGAAGAGGGGATAAAATAAAGCATTACTCACCCCTAGATATGAGACTGGAAAACCCAATGTAGCCTAAAACATATAGTTGACTGCAATACTTAGTTTTAAATTTTTCTTGATCTGAAAGATAATATTGCTTTGCTTTGGTTCACATTACACATATTCAACAAAAAGGAGCCAAATAATATAATACAATTCTCTAATTCAGCGTTTTTTTAACCCCCATACTGGTTATGATGACAAGTGGTCATCAACTACACAATGCAGGAGAGAGGGGTGCTTTTGGAGTTCATCATTTCCCTCCCTGCACATTTACTGAGAGTATCAGCTCTAATTCATATGAGACTATATATATATATATGAAAATGTATCAAGATTACATGCGGACAAGTTCTTTAGCAGAAAACCTGTCTATCTACAATCAGCCAGGGTCGGTTCCAAGGGGGGGGGGGGGGGGCATTGGGGGGCAAAATGGCAAATTATGGACAGATGTGTGGCAGGGTTAGGCTTATGAAGCCTGCTATATGCTCTTTTAGCTTTCAGGACTGGATAAGTCACAATTTTTACACTTAAAGGGACATTAAACTGTGTGGTGCAACTATATAAGCATGGTTGCTACTCACAGTGCTATTGTTTGTCCTTCTATACCAGCTTACTGTAAATATATTATGACATTAGGGGTTAATAGTATTCATAGTTTTTCTAGAGGTAGGATCTTTTACTAGTTTGAGAATCTTATGGTTTCACATGATCTGAAAACTTAAAGGAATAGTCTAGTCAAAATTAAACTTTCCTGATTCAGAGCAGGCAATTTTAAGCAATGTTCTAATTTACTCCTAGTATCAATTTTTCTGCGTAATGATAATAGGAGTAAATTATAAAGTTGCTTAAAATTGCATGCTCTATCTGAATCATGAAATATAAATTTTGACTAGACTATTCCTTTAAGCAAGTTGTTTTTTGTATGGGATAAAGAGTTAAAGGAGAAACACATTTTTTTTTTCTTTCATTATTCAGGTAGAGCAAACAATTTTAAAGGACAATTTTGCTTTATTCTCTTGGTATCCTTTATTAAATGAGAAGCAATGTAATACTGGGAGCTAGCTGAACACACCAGTAAGCCAGTAATAAAATGTATATTTGTGCAGCCACCAATCAGCAGCTAGCTCCCAGCTCCAGAGCCTACATAGGTATCCTTTTCAACAAAGCATACCAAGAGAATAAAGCAAATTAGATAAAAGAAGTACACTGGAAAGTTGTTTAAAATTGTATTCTCTATTTGAATCATGAAAGAACATTTTTTGGTCTCCATGTCCCTTTAACGTCTTAGCAACCAAGGACGTACCCTGTACGTCCTCAGGGGTTTCAAGCAGTGGAAGGTATCCTGATCTCTTCCAGCCGCTTTCAAGGTATTGCCGTGATGCCTCGATATTGAGGCATCACTGCAATACCTTTTTTGGCACACGGATGCAGAGAGCCACTCTGACGATCTGGCGACATTTAAAAATTTGAAGTGGTGGGAGAGGGTGGTGGGTGGCAGAGGAGGGGGGAATGCTGTGCATAATACAAGTGTGGTGCACAGAGGAATTTAGCGGCCTTCTAATTACCGAAAAGTAATGAACCCTGTGAACCCTGACTTGTTCCCAGTTTGATTATTAGCTTGCATTTGTGTGCATGGCTGCCATTGTGTGGCTGTATTAGGGACCCAGGTATGTGGAAGAGACCTTGACGTGGTACCTGGGCTTGTCCCATTTGGCCAAATGTGGTAACTAACTCTTCCGGTTTTGCTTTTTAATCCTAGCTGAGAGCTTGTAAGTGAGTACTGAACTTTATGTGTGTTGTATTGTCTGATTTTGTAATTCTCCCTAAGGACTTGCACCCTGGCAGGCCCGGGGTTAACTGTCTGTGACTCTGTAAATAGGTATACCTGAGAAAAATCTTCCTTTAAAAATAGAGAGAGCTCATAGGGTGGGTACTATTAGATCTAAACCGGAGGATACAGGGTTTAAAAGAACACTCATATTTAGAGTCCTGAATTATCAAGACAAGATAGAAATGTTTAAACTTTATAGGGAACTTGGTACATTAACTATAAATAATCATAAAATACAGATGTTCCAAGATTTCTCTAACTATACTCTAAAAAAAGGAAAAGTATGTCCCCCTATTTTTCTCAATTCACTGAAAAGGGCTGTAAAGTTAGAATGTTATATCCAGCCAAACTATATCCAGCCAAACTATGGGTGGAAGTTAAGGGAAAAATTAACACATTAAATAATGTCCAAGAAGCGCAGGAATTGCTGGCCGCTATTTAAATAATTTTTTTTAAGGAACCAAGGTTCACCCTTATGGAAAATAGGGTTAATAGAAATGTGTACTTTTTTGTTACCTGAGTGACCAAAGGTCAGTCAACATAGGATATTCACTCGATAGGGATATGTTCATGTTTTATGTTATGTGTGGTGGGGTTGTTTTTTTTGTTTGTTTTTTTTCTGCTCCATCTCTCTATGTGTCATTTAAGTATACAGAGTATCTTTAAATGGGTACACAGTTGAATATCCTGTCATGGAATGTTGGGGGAATTTCTTCCCCAATAAAACGCCAGCAAATAATAGCACAGTTGGGTAGACGCACCCCCGACATTGCCATGATTCAGGAAACGCATCTTAAGGAGAGTGAGTTAAGCAAGTTAAAGACTCGATGGGTTGGGGAAGTATTGGCCACACCTTCCACTAAAAGGAGCTGTGGTGTTGCAATTTTAATACACACAAAATTAGAATATCAAGTATTAAAAGTGGAGCGTGATCCGAATAGTAGGTATATATTTGTTCACTTAACAATTGGTGATACACAATATATAATAGGTAATATATATGGGCCAAATGTGTTTTCTCCACAGTTCTGGGACACGATCAAAAGTAAGTTATACTCAATTGCTAGTGAAAGATTAATTCTTGCTGGCGATTTCAACATGACATTATATCCCAAGTTAGACAGATCCTCAACTAAAGAAAAGGTTAAGAATGAAAAAATTGCTCAGTATTTTAAACAAATTTGTACAGCTTTAAAACGTAATGATATCTGGAGAATTAAAACCACAGAAAGCTATGAATATACATGTGTAAATAAAAAGAGAGAAGCGCTCAACCTGGGAACGAACAATAGCATAATAGCTTGCTCTATGGCTAGTTATCACCCAAGAAGCAGCCTCTTTTTGCTCAACATGTGCCTTTCACAGTCTGAAGCATATCAGTCTGATCCTGACTTCACAGTACAGTCCAGCCCCGAAATACCAGGCAATCCCTCTCTGAACGAGAGAAACAGCAAAACCCCAGACGTAAGTTTCAGCCTATTGTGGGCCTCGTCAGTGAGGTGCAGCCATATCCCTCTAGGCACACTGAGCAACGGGTCCACATCTGGATTCCCGCATCACACTTAGGGAGCCTTCCCAAAATGTCATAATTTGCATAAATAAAAAGAGAGAAGCGCTCAAACTGGGAACGAACAATAGCATAATAGCTTGCTCTATGGCTAGTTACCACCCAAGAAGCAGCCTCTTTTTGCTCAACATGTGCCTTTCACAGAGAAGAACTTTCCTGAAGCATATCAGTCTGATCCTGACTTCACAGTACAGTCCAGCCCCGAAATACCAGGCAATCCCTCTCTGAACGAGAAAAACAGCAAAACCCCAGACGTACGTTTTGGCCTATTGTGAAGACTCGCCAGAAATTAAAAAGTTGATGAAGATTTATCTAATAGAACAAACTTTTGGTCCAAAATTTCACCTCTCAAGGTTTCAGAAAATGATCTTGAATTGATCAATACACCATTCTCAGTAGATGAGTTATGTGAGGCCATCGGTGAATCTAAACTGAATAAGGCGACGGGCCCCAATTGGCTCCCGGCAGAGTTTTATAAAATTTTAGTAGAAGATATTAAAGGGACAGTAAACACCAGAATTTATGTTGTTTAAAAAGGTAGATAACCTCTTTATTACCCATTCCCCAATTTTGCAAAACCAACACAGTTATAATAATATACATTTTAGTAAATCTATCTCAGATCTTAAAAACTAGATGGATTTTCCCATTTCTCTGTCAGCCAGAATTACCTTGATTAAAACAATTATATTTCCACGAATTCTGTATTTGTTACAGAACTTACCACTTTTTATTTTTAAACAGCAGATTAATAAATTCTGCTCAATTTGTTCACAATTTTTATAGCAAAGGCAAAAAACCTGCATATATCAATAGCACAACTTACTAAAAAAAAAAAGAGAGTGCTGGGCTGGCGTTTCCAGATATTAAACTGTATAATTTTGTAACGTTTGCCAGGACTGCTATGGACTGGCTAACTAATCTTAGTAAATCCAGCTCTAATAAACTTGAAACAGAAATAATCTTACCATTTTCTCTCAAGGCGATTTTGCATTGTTCAATAGGGAATCTCCCTAGTATTCTAACACATTTAATAACTTTTAAGAATGTTATCATTGCATGGCAGAAGATTTTCCTCAATCTGGGAATAGATTTTAAATGCTCTTCCCTTCTTTCAATATGTGGGAAACCAGAATTTATATCAGGAATCCAACAAGCAGTTTTTAAATCATGGTCCCAAAAGGGGTGGATATACCTGCATCAATTGTTCTCTTCTACCGGATACTTACTATCCTTTAATAACCTTATTCGCAAGTTCCAAATATCTAGGTCAGATACATTACTTTGTTAATTCTAAAGTTGGAAAATTGAGCTACTGTGTCGATGGTCCAAGATCAATCTATCCATTAGGAAATTCTCTGTAGGCAAATGTTCTATATCGTTATTGTATGATATTTTGCTTTCTAAACAGGGTCAGTTATATTTAAATAAAATCGAAGCTTTCTGGGTGTTTCATTTCCCAGCAGTAAACTCTATTAATATTAGACACAGTTTTATGTTAATGCAAAACTTACAATTCCCATTGGTTGGAAAGAATCACACGTCAAACTGATTCACAATGTATATTTCTCTCCCTCTAAATTGGCAAAATTCTTTCCAAATAATGATTTTTACTGCCTAAATGTCATCTAGATAAAGCAGATATTCTACATATATTCTGGAAATGTCCAAAGATATCACAATTATGGTCCAAATTAAATTTTTGGTACAACAAACTTTTTTCGGATCATTTCAAGATTAATGGTAGATATGTTTTTTTTTCTGACGGATTCAGCAATAATTAGACTGAACTACTACCATACCTATTGTACAATGATAATGATAATGCAATACATGATATTGAAGAAGTGGAAGGATACTTCTCCACCTAGCTTTACCAGTTTTATAAATACCCTTCTACAACATATTATGTTTGAGATTCAGAATATTAATTTATTAAATGATAATAAGACTCAGGAATTTTTGGATAAATGGTTATCATTGATCAGAGCTCAAACATTGGTGATTCACAACAGTTATTATCTCCATTATTCAACACCAAACCATTTATATCAGCTGCCAAAACTGGGCTGTTTCCTCTTTCCTGGATACCAGCTTCATCAGTAACATAATAATTTATGACTGTGTTAAAGCGAGTAATGTTATAGAGGGATGGAGTGATTTATTTATTATTTATGGTTATGTTTTTGTTTTAGTTTTTTTTTTTGTTTGTTTGTTTGTTTTGTTTATTTTTTGTTTTTGGGGGGGATAAAAGAAAAATTTGTATGGTTCACAGGCATGATAGTACCAAAATATATTGCCCTGTACATATGTTGGAAACTTTGAAATCAGGGTAACCATTCGAATTGAGATTAATTCTTGGAAGACATGGGGTTTACTCTTATTCTTTGGTGGTTTATGTATTTACTTATTGTTTCTGTATTAACATATCATAATTTGTCATCTGTTTTTTGGATGTAATATATGTAAGTTTTTCTCTTATGTCCTGTGAACTGGTTTAAAGGGACACTCAGGTTTTATTAAATTTTCATGATTTTCATGATTTTCATGATTCAGATACAGCATGTCATTTTAAACAACTTTCCAATTTACTTCCATTAAAAAAAATGTGCACAGTCTTTTATATTTACACTTTTTTGAGTCACCAGCTCCTACTGAGCATGTGCAAGGACTCAGACTATACGTATATGCATTTGTGATTGGCTGATTGCTATCACATGGTACAGGGGGAGTGGAATATACATAACTTAAAATGTGTTAGAAAATAATCTACTACTCATTTGAAATTAAGAGTAAATGCTATTGTATTGTCTTGTTATCTTGCATTTGTTGATTATGCAAATCTGTTGTGTTTACTGGTCCTTTAATAAAAGAATTAAAAACAAAACTGCCTGTGACACTGTCAGGCCCATTTATCAAGCTCCGTACGGAGCTTGAAGGGCCGTGTTTCTGGCAAGTCTTCAGACTCGCCAGAAACACAACTTATGAAGCAGCGGTCTAAAAAACATTCTAAATGGACCAATCATTAAAGGTCAACTGACCATAACATTTCTGAATATATTTTCTGTTACTCTCCCTTTTTCTGGTTCCAAATCTATATATTTTACATTTTAGTTCTAGAAGACAGACCTTCTACCTGTCCATCCATGCTCTCTGTTTTTTTCTTACCATACCTTTGTTTCTGCCCATTAAAGGGACAGTCTACTCAAAATTAAACTTTTATTATTCAGATACTGCATGCAATTTTAAACAACTTTCCTATTTACTTTAATCACCAAATTTGCTTTGTTTTCTAGGTATTCTTTGTTGAAAGGTAAACCTAGATAGGCTCATATCGTAATTTCTAATCCCTTGAAGGCCACCTCTGCATTTTGATAGTTTTTCAAAGCTAGACAGCGCTAATTTATGGGTGCCATATAGATAACATGCTCACTCCCATGGAGTTTTCTATGAGTCAACACTGATTTGATAAAATGCAGGTCTGTCAAAAGAACTAAAATAAGGGGGCAGTCTGCAGAGGCTAAGATACAAGGTAATCACAGAGGTAAAAAGTTTATTAATATACCAGTGTTGGTTATTCAGAATTTAACAGTTTTTTTTCTAAATGCTGACTTTCTTCGCTTCTTATCTTTGCATAGCTCCTGCAATCTTAGCACCTTCTCCAAATCTTTCCACCCTTGTGACATCATATATATCCTAATAAAGAGACCAAAAAATAAATATGGATGGTCATTAAAACTTTGCTTAAACAACAAATCTAATGGAAGCCTAAGACTTTTGCACAGTACTGTATATATACATACAAAGTCCAAAAAAGATTGCACTCACTGGGTTTGAAACAAAAAGTAATTTACTCACGTGACGTTTCTGGGAATTCACCCCTTCCCCTGAGGAAGGGGTGAATACCCCGAAATGTCACACAAGTAAATTACTTTTTCTTTCAAACCCAGTGAGTGTAATCCGGTTTTGGACTTTATACCGCTACTATCTGCACCCTGGTACCTGTTGACTTATTTAGGTGAGAGTGCTTTCTCCTTGAATTTTCTATATATACATATATATACAAAAAAGTATTTAGTCAGCCACCAATTGTGCAAGTTCTCCCACTTAAGAAGATGAGAACGGCCTGTAATTTTCATCATAGGTATACCTCAACTATGAGAGACAAAATGTGGAAACAAATCCAGACAATCACATTGTCTGATTTGGAAAGAATTTATTTGCATATTATGGTGGAAAATAAGTATTTGGTCATCTACAAACAAGCAAGATTTCTGGCTCTCACAGACCTGTATCTTCCTCTTTAAGAGGTTCCTCTGTCCTCCACTCATTACCTGTATTAATGGCACCTGTTTGAACTTGTTATCAGTATAAAAGACACCTGTCCACAACCTCAAACAGTCACACTCCAAACTCCACTATGGTGAAGACCAAAAAGCTGTTGAAGGACACCAGAAACAAAATTGTAGTCCTGCATCAGGCTGGGAAGACTGAATCTTCAATAGGCAAGCAGCTTGGTGTGAAGAAATAAACTGTGGGAGCAATAATTAGAAAATGGAAGACATACAAGACCACTGATAATCTCCCTCGATCTGGGGCTCCACGCAAGATCTCACCTCGTGGGGTCAAAATGATCACAATAACGGTGAGCAAACATCCCAGAACCACACAGGGGGACCTAGTGAATGACCTACAGAGAGTTGGGACCACGTAACAAAGGCTACCATCAGTAACACACTACGCCGCCAGGGACTCAGATCCTGCAGTGCCAGACGTGTCCCCCTGCTTAAGCCAGTACATGTCCGGGCCTGTCTGAAGTATGCTAGAGAGCATTTGGATGATCCAGAAGCGGATTGGGAGAATGTCATATGGTCAGATGAAACCAAAGTAGAACTGTTTGGTAGAAACACAACTCGTCATGTTTGGAGGAGAGAGAATGCTGAGTTGCAACCAAAGAACACCATACCTACTGTGAAGTATGGGGGTGGCAACATCATGCTTTGGGGCTGTTTCTCTGCAAAGGGAACAGGACGACTGATCCGTGTACATGAAAGAATGAATGGGGCCATGTATCGTGAGATTTTGAGTGCAAACCTCCTTCCATCAGCAAGGGCATTGAAGGTGAAACGTGGCTGGGTCTTTCAGCATGACAATGATCCCAAACACACCGCCCGGGCAACAAAGGAGTGGCTTCGTAAGAGGCATTTCAAGGTCCTGGAGTGGCCTAGCCAGTCTCCAGATCTCAACCCCATAGAAATCCTTTGGAGGGAGTTGAAAGTCTGTGTTGCCCAGCGACAGCCCCAAAACATCACTGCTCTAGAGGAGATCTGCATGCAGGAATGGGCCAACATACCAGCAACAGTGTGTGACAACCTTGTGAAGACTTACAGAAAACGTTTGACCTCTGTCATTGCCAACAAAGGATATATAACAAAGTATTGAGATGAACTTTTGATATTGACCAAATACTTATTTTCCACCATAATATGCAAATAAATTCTTTCCAAATCAGACAATGTGATTGTCTGGATTTGTTTCCGCATTTTGTCTCTCATAGTTGAGGTATACCTATGATGAAAATTACAGGCCGCTCTCATCTTCTTAAGTGGGAGAACTTGCACAATTGGTGGCTGACTAAATACTTTTTTGCCCCACTGTATATATATATATATATATATATATATATATATATATATATATATATATATATATATATATATATATATATATAATTGCAAATTTAATTCATTTTTTTAATTTCTTTGAAAACATTATTATTATTTTTCCTCAGTCACTTTAGTCAAATAATTTTATAATATGGCTCTCAGCCCCGTTAAACAAATGATAAATAATTCTATGGGAAAGCTAATGTCCCAAGTTAACGCTCATATACCAAACATACGCCTAGACTACGAGTTTTGCGTTAGAGGCTGTGCGGTTCTAACAAGCAGTTTATGCTCACTGCTCACTTGCAGACAGCGTTGGTATTATGGGTTTTACAAAATTTTGCTCCACATCTAACCTCAATACCAGCTTACGTTAGCGGATCAATGGGGGAGAGCCGGCTGAAAAAAACGCTAACACCTGCAAAAAAGCAGCAAAAGCTCCTAACGCAGCCCCATTGATTCCTATGGGGAAACAAAATTTATCTTTACACCTAACACCCTAACATGAACCCCGAGTCTAAACACCCCTAATCTTATACTTATTAACTCCTAATCTGCAACCCCCGACATCGTCGACACCTGCATTATATTATTAACCCCTAATCTGCCGCTCTGGATACAGCCACCACCTACATTATACTTATGAACCCCTAATCTGTTGTCCCCAACATCGCCGACACCTACCTACATTTATTAACCCCTAATCTGCCACCCCCAACGTCACCTCCACTATAATAAAGTTATTAACCCCTAAACCAAAGTCTAACCCTAACCCTAACACCCCCTAACTTAAATATAATTTAAATAAATCTAAATAAAATTACTATAATTAACTAAATAATTCCTATTTAAAACTAAATACTTACCTATAAAATAAACCATAAGCTAGCTACAATGTAACTAATAGTTACATTGTAGCTAGCTTAGGGTTTATTTTTATTTTACAGGCAACTTTGTATTTATTTTAACTAGGTACAATAGTTATTAAATAGTTATTAACTATTTAATAACTACCTAGTTAAATAAAGACAAATTTGCCTGTAAAAAAACCCTAACCTAAGTTACACTAACACCTAACACTACACTATAATTAAATTAATTACCTAAATTAAATACAATTAATTACAATAAAATAAAATGATCTAAAGTACGGAAAAAAACAAACACTTAATTACAGAAAATAATAAAGAAATTACAAGATTTTTAAACTAATTACACCTACTCTAATCCCCCTAACAAAATAAAAACCCCCAAAATAAAAAAAAGCCCTACCCTACACTAAATTACAAATAGCCCTTAAAAGGGCCTTTTACGGGGCATTACCCCAAAGTAATCAGCTCTTTTTACTGTAAAAAAAAAAAAGTACAAATACCCCCCCCAACATTAAAACCCACCACACACACAACCAACCAACCCTACTCTAAAACCTACCCAATCCCCCCTTAAAAAAACATAGCACTAACCCCTTGAAGATCACCCTACCGTGAGAAGTCTTCACCCAACCGGGTAGAAGTGGTCCTCCAGATGGGCAGAAGTCTTCATCCAACCGAGCATAAGTGGTCCTCCAGACGGGCAGAAGTCTTCATCCAAACGGCATCTTCTATCTTCATCCATCCTGCGCGGGCCCATCTTCAAGACATCCAACGCGGAGTATCCTCTTCTGTCCACGGCCGACAACTGAATGAAGGTTCCTTTAAATGATGTCATCCAAGATGGCATCCCTTCAATTCTGATTGGCTGATAGAATTCTATCAGCCAATCGGAATTAAGGTAGAAAAAATCCTATTGGCTGATGCAATCAGTCAATAGGATTGAACTGGCATTCTATTGGCTGATTGGAACAGCCAATAGAATGCCAGCTCAATCCTATTGGCTGATTGGATCAGCCAATAGGATTGAAGTTCAATCCTATTGGCTGATTGCATCAGCCAATAGGATTTTTTCTACCTTTAAATAGGAATTATTTAGTTAATTGTAGTAATTTTATTTAGATTTATTGTAATTATATTTAAGTTAGCGGGTGTTAGGGTTAGAGTTAGACTTAGGTTTAGGGGTTAATAACTTTATAATAGTGGCGGCGATGTTGGGGGCGGCAGATTAGGGGTTAATAAATGTAGGTAGGTGTCGGCGATGTTAGGGATGGCAGATTAGGGGTTAATAATATTTAACTAGAGTTTGCGATGCGGGAGTGTGGCGGTTTAGGGGTTAATATGTTTATTATAGTAGCGGCGATGCAGATTAGGGGTTAAAAAATGTATTTTAGTGTTTGCTATGTGGGGGGCCTCGGTTTAGGGGTTAATAGGTAGTTTATGGGTGTTAGTGTACTTTTTAGCACTTTAGTTAAGAGTTTTATGCTACGGCGTTGTAGTGTAAAACTCTTAAATACTGACTTTAAAATGAGGTACCAGTCTTGACAGGAGAGGGTGTACCGCTCACTTTTGGTCAGACTCGTAATACCGGCGCTATGCAAGTCCCATTGAAAATATAGGATACACAATTGACGTAAGTGGATTTGCAGTATTTCCGAGTCTGTCCAAAAAGTACACCTGTACCTGCAAGACTCGTAATACCAGCTGGCGTTAAAAATCAGTGTTAGGACTTCTTAATGCTGCTTTTTAAGGCTAACGCACAACTCGTAATCTAGGCCTTAATTTCTTCTGCAATTGATATAAAATCTGAGGTGCCGAAGAAAGCCATTCAAAAGAGAAAATAAATTGAATCAAATTTTTTATAAATTAATTAATCTAAGAAAATGAAAGGGGCTATAAATTTATCAAAATCAGAAAACTGGTCCTCTGCTTGTCCAGAAACCAGCAAACTTTTATGCGTTTCCCCAGACTCAGAACATGAAATTACATTTATCTCTAAAAAACATACGCTCTGCATAAATATTATTTCTACAATCGAGTCATCATACTCCTATTCAGACCCAAAAAGTACATCAGATAATTCATGACAATCTGCTTTATGCTCTTATAATTTTGATATTTGCATAATAGGTTTTCTGAGGAAACTTCTAAAATTAGAAAACATATAAAGTCACATAAAAAGTAAACAATTGAATCCTTATTTATTATATAAATTCTGGTATTCCATATAAAGATCCAGATGACCTACAACACCTAGGTCTTCTTTATGACAACCATCACTCAGAGTTGCCAACATTATAGATTCCCATATAAGAGAATCTGTATCTAAAGACATGCTCAATAACCTAAATGCTGAGTGTCCATGCCCAGATTTGCCAAATAAAACTTCTTTAGCCTCTGATATAAATCTTTTAAAATGTATTTGAGCCCCTAGTATACACATCAGACATGGCTCAAATAGATATTTACTTACCTGTCAAGGCAAATTATTGGACTCAAATGCCTGAATAACAAAAATGTTTATTTATCTGAAAGCTTAATATTAACAGATAGTACACTAGATCCCCAAGTTATATGTCAATAGATATAAAAGCTATGTATTTTCATGGCAATGCCAATACAGCAGCATATACCAGACACAGAAGGTCTACTCTAAGAAAAATTGACATGATCCCCTGAAATCCAGTCACTAAAATCCGAGATCCAGCAGGTCCAAGTCCAATTTCATACTACATACAGATAATGAATTTTCTCTCAAAGTTATATGTCAATAGATGTAATAGCTATGTATTTTCATGGCAATGCCAATATAGCAGAATATACCAAACACAGAAGGTCTACTCTAAGAAAGATTGACATGATCCCCCTGAGATCCAGACACTAAAATCTGAGATCCAGCACGTCCAAGCCACATTCCATACTACATACACATAATTCATTTTCTATCACCCCTTTTTGTCCCATAAAAATAGGCAACAGATTAGCATTTTTCTATTACAATTGGACCCACTTTACCTCAGCCCCTTGGGTTTTCTGAGCCATATCAGATAAACTCATACATTTCACTTATCCACCAGTTCAAACTACCTTCCACACTCCTTTAACTTCTTCTATGGCAGACCTTCAACTTCTAGACACAGAACTATTCAATCTCCTAAAAAGGCCATATAACCAGCCAGCCATCTAAGAGCTTTATAACCAAAATGTTTCTTGTGAATAAGAAAAATTGACAGATCCATTCTGTCATCAATTTAAGACATCTAAATTCTTATGTCATATACAATTATTTTAAAATGTATGGAATTCACCTTCTAAGAGTATGTCTTATAAACAAACGCCTAGATTTAGAGTTTTGCGGCCAAAGGGGTGCGTTAGCTACGCGTGTTTTTCCCCCCCACACCTTTTAAACAACGCTGGTATTTAGAGTTCTCAGAAGGGCTGCGTTAGGCTCCAAAAAGGGAGCGTACCGGCATATTTACCGCCACTGCAACTCTCAATACCAGCGTTGCTTACGGACGCGGCCAGCTTAAAAAACGTGCTCGTGCACGATTCCCCCATAGGAAACAATGGGGCAGTTTGAGCTTAAAAAAAACCTAACACCTGCAAAAAATCAGCGTTCAGCTCCTAACGCAGCCCCATTGTTTCCTATGGGGAAACACTTCCTAAGTCTGCACCTAACACCCTAACATGTACCCTGAGTCTAAACACCCATAACCTTACACTTATTGACCCCTAATCTGCGGCCCCCGCTATCACTGACCCCTGCATATTATTATTAACCCCTAATCTGCCGCTCCGTACACCGCCACAACCTACGTTATCCCTATGTACCCCTAATCTGCTGCCCCTAACACCACCGACCCCTATATTATATTTATTAACCCCTAATCTGCCGCCCCCAACGTCGCCGCCACCTACCTACAATTATTAACCCCTAATCTGCCTACCGGACCTCACTGCTACTCTAATAAATGTATTAACCCCTAAAGCTAAGTCTAACCCTAACACTAACACCCCCCTAAATTAAATATAATTTTATTCTAATGAAATAAAATAATTCTTATTAAATAAATTAATCCTATTTAAAGCTAAATACTTACCTGTAAAATAAACCCTAATATAGCTACAATATAACTAATAATTATATTGTAGCTATTTTATGATTAATATTTATTTTACAGGCAACTTTTTATTTATTTTAACCAGGTACAATAGCTATTAAATAGTTAATAACTATTTAATAGTTACCTAGTTGAAATAATTACAAAATTACCTGTAAAATAAATCCTAACCTAAGATACAATTAAACCTAACACTACACTATCAATAAATTAATTAAATAAACTATCTACAATTATCTACAATTAAATCAACTAAACTAAATTACAAAAAACAAACAAACACTAAATTACAAAAAAAACCCCCACTAAATTACAAAAAATAAAAAAAGATTACAAGAATTTTAAACTAATTACACCTACTCTAAGCCCCCTAAAAAAATAACAAAGCCCCCCAAAATAAAAAAATGCCCTACCCTATTCTAAAATAAAAATTTAACAGCTCTTTTACCTTACCAGCCCTTAAAAGGGCCTTTTGTGGGGCATGCCCCAAAGAAAACAGCTCTTTTGCATTTAAATAAACATACAATACCCCCCCAACATTACAACCCACCACCCACATACCCCTAATCTAACCCAAACCCCCTTTAAAAAACCTAACACTAAGCCCCTGAAGATCTTACTACCTTATCTTCACCACGCCGGGTATCACTGATTCGTCCAGAAGAGGGTCCGAAGTCTTCATCCTATCCGGCAAGAAGAGGTCCAGAAGAGGGTCCGAAGTCTTCATCCTATCCGGCAAGAAGAGGGCATCCGGACCGGTAGACATCTTCATCCAGGCGACATCTTCTATCTTCTTCCATCCGGCGCGGAGCGGGACCATCTTGAAGCAGCCGACGCGGATCCATCCTAAGTCCGAATGAAGGTTCCTTTAAATGACGTCATCCAAGATGGCGTCCCTCAAATTCCGATTGGCAGATAGGATTCTATCAGCCAATCGGAATTAAGGTAGGAAAAATCTGATTGGCTGATTGAATCAGCCAATCAGATTCAAGTTCAATCCTATTGGCTGATTGGAACATTTATTATAGTAGCGGTGAGGTCCGGTTGGCAGAATAGGTGTTAATACTTGAAGTTAGGTGTCGGCGATGTTAGGGAGGGCAGATTAGGGGTTAATACTATTTATAATAGGGTTTTTGAGGCGGGAGTGAGGTGGATTAGGGGTTAATACATTTATTATAGTAGCGGTGAGGTCCGGTCGGCAGATTAGGGGTTAATAATTGTAGGTAGGTAGCGGCGACGTTGGGGGGGGGCAGATTAGGGGGTAATAAATATTATGTAGGGGTCGGCGGTGTTAGGGGCAGCAGATTAGGGGTACATAGGGATAATGTAGGTTGTGGCGGTGTGCGGTCGGCAGATTAGGGGTTAAAAAAATTTAATAGAGTGGCAGCGATGTGGGGGGGCCTCGGTTTAGGGATACATAGGTAGTTTATGGGTGTTAGTGTACTTTAGAGCACAGTAGTTAAGAGCTTTATGAACCGGCGTTAGCACAGAAAGCTCTTAAGCTCTGGCTTTTTTCTGCGGCTGGAGTCTTGTCGTTAGATTTCTAACGCTCACTTCAGCCAAGACTCTAAATACCGGCATTAGAAAGATCCCATTGAAAAGATAGGATACGCAATTGACGTAAGGGGATCTGCGGTATGGAAAAGTCGCGGCTGGAAAGTGAGCGTTAGACCCTTTCCTGAATGACTCTAAATACCAGAGGGCGGCCAAAACCAGTGTTAGGACCCCCTAACACTGGTTTTGACGGCTAATGCAGAACTCTAAATCTAGGCGAAAGACTTTAAGGCTAGACTTTACAGCTGAATATCTTACAGTCTCAATTTATCATTCACATCACTAATTTGTGAGAAACTCCTCCTTCAAAATCTAGATTTTCTTGTAAATAAATATATTTTAATCTCAAAACAATTTATCACCTTTTAAGTTTCAAAGTCAACACTCTCAGTCTTCCATTGTAAAAAGAGAAAAAGATTAAAATAAAGAAAGATCTTTTTAACTTGAGGAATTTGACTTGGTTCATAGGGTTACTCTTTTCCACCATTCAAGCTGTATTCTCTACATTAAAGAGACACTGAACCCAATTTTTTTCCTTCGTAATTCAGATAGAGCCTGATATTTTAAGCAACTTTCTAATTTACTCCTATTATCAAATTTTCTTCATTCTCTTGGTATCTTTATTTGAAGTTAAGATGCCGGCCCATTTTTGGTGAACAACCTGGGTTGTCCTTTCTGATTGGTGAATAAATTCATCCACCAATAAAAAAATTGCTGTCTATAGTGCTGAACCAAAAAAAAAAGCTTAGATGCCTTTTTTTCAAATAAAGATTGCAAGAGAATGAAGAAAAACTGATAATAGGCGTAAATTAGAAACTTGCTTAAAATTCCATGCTCTATCTGAATCAAGAAAGAAAAAAATTGGGTTAAAGAGCCTTATAATCTCTAAAACTCCAATTTAGTTTTTTTACAAAAAGGCATTTCTTAGTTTTATTTCATTCAATTTTCTTATGAAGACTGACAGGAACCACTCTGGTGGTTTCCATAATGGAAGCCCAGAATGGCAAGACAATAGGTTCCATGTACTAAGCTGTGTTATCTGCTTTGAAAGCCCTTGTGGGGCAGGTTTACACATGCAAGTCTGCTACCCGCAATGAAACAAGCTGCAGTCATCAGCTGCTTATTACACTCTTTGCCACTTCTGACTTGGCAGATAGAAATCAACCCAACCACTTGCACTCAGAGTGATTGACAGACCATTCTCTCGTGCGATGGGTTGCGCGAGAGAAGAAGGAGGCATTACACACTCGTCTTAGTGTGTAATGATACATATGGGCAGCAGACGGAGAGGATCCGCTGCCCATATGCAGCAAAGGCATGCAGTCAACTTCTTAGGTTGAGAAGTTTGTCCGCATAAATATTAGTACATGTCAGCAATTATTTGAAAAATAACAAGGCAGTTATTGAATCAGATTCCAGCATTTCAGGATGGGGTACCAGATGTGGAGATACTGTTATGAAAGATATATGATCTCCTTCAGAACAATCTCTTCACCTCTAGAAATCTTTGCAGTCTACTTCTCAATAAACAACATTTTAAAATCAAGAACTCGAGTTCCCATACTTATGCATATGGACAATATTTCTGCCACCCACTATCTCAAATGTTTGGATGGTACAAAATTAAAAACTTTCTCCAACATCACAAAACAGTTTATGCATTAGTGTTCCCATTGATCTTCCAGGCACAGTGAATTCTGTGTTGGACTGGGATTCCCATTATCTCCTCGATTTCCAGTGACTGAAAGCTGAACATTAAATTTTTTCTCATTGTTCATCAACATAGGACACCTAATGCTGAACTTTTTTTTTTGCATCTTAATTACCAAATTCGACTGATCTTCAGCTGGAGACCAGACCCGGAGGTCCAAGCCGTCAATGATTTTCTACAACCCTGACCATTTCCCCTCTGTTCTCAATGATCACCAGACATTTATAATTGATTAATTGTTCTCAGACTTCTCTAGTTCTGATAACTCCCCCATGGTCTTCCCAGTCCTGGTACCACTCCCTCCTTTGTCCTTGTTATTTCCCATACTTCTTCCTCTCTTCCACTCACTTCTCTAATCCTCACAATGAGCCTCATCCTATAGGGGCCTATCTATCAAGCTCTGTATGGAGCTTGAAGCCCCGTTTTTCTGCTGCTCCATAACCTGTCTGCCTGCTCTGAGGACTGACATCGCCGCAATTGAACCTGATCGAATACGATCGGGTTGATTGACAACCCCTTGCTTGCGGCCGATTCTGCAGGGGGGGGGGGGCGTTGCACCAGTAGTTCACAAGAGCTGCTGGTGCAATGCTGAATGCGGAGAGCGTATTGCTCTCCGCATTCAGCAAGGTCAGTCGGACATGATCCGCAATGTCGGATCATGTCCGACAGGCCTTTCATAAATAGGCCCCATAGTCCTTAAGGGATCACTTTTCTTAGTAGCTTGGACCATTTTAGGGAATCCTAGTTGCTAAAGTGCCTTTCTGGATGAGCAAAACTCCTCTAGCAATGCTACATTCTTCTTCCTTTTGGGACATAAATGTGATTTTCTCCATCTTTAATTCCTGGTCCTCTAATAATAGTTTACTAATGCTTCTGAATATAGAAAAAGAGTTACTGGATACCAATATTGATATATAAAAGCATAATCTTGTGCTATAAGGGGCGAGATTACATATTCGGCGTAGGTTTTAGCGCAACTGCTGAAACCCATGCCGCCTGTAAGTTCAGGTGAATCACATATACAGTGCCGACAGACCATATACTGCCGTAAGTCGGATAAACCAGAGAGGTACAGAAATGTGCGGAAATAGACATTTCTGGAGTCGCCAGTGACATACGGCAGTATATAATCTGCCGGCATCTAAGTAAAAAACAAAAGAAGTTTAAATCGCCCATAATAATCTAATCCTCCTCCCAAAAATGAACCCACAAGTCAAAACCCCTATATCCGCCATCTCCCCACATCACAACTAATAATAAAATGTATTAACCTCTAAACACCAATCCCCCCTACATCGCAACTACTAATAAAATATATAAACCTCCAAAATGCCATCCCCCCACAACGAAATCTACCTATTTAAACTATTAACCCCTAATCCGCCAACCCCCACATCGCAAAGTACCTAATAGATGTATTAACCCCTAATCCGCCATCCCCCCACAATGCAAACTACCTATTAAAACTATTAACCACAATCCGCCAACCCCCCACAACAAAATCTACCTAATTAATCTAATCACTAAGCCCTCTAATTTAACACCCCCTAAATTAACCCCAATTAACTAAACCTACATAAAAATGACTACTTTAAAAAATTTATTAAAAATTAACAGAACAAAAAGATTATAACTTAAAGGTAAGGTAAAGTTGAGCACACAACTTAACGCTATCTTTCATAGATTTAAAAATTAGCATAATTTTCATTCATCATTATAATAATATGTCTCCTAATTACATATTTTTCTACCTTAGAAGTACTGTTCTGACACCAATCTTTCGTCCGCCTGACATTTTCTAAACTTTGATTGACAGTTGCGAGCGATATTATAGTCCAATCAGCTGTTTCCCCTTCAGGGGTTTAGCCCATCCATTCCTACGTCACTCGATGACTGAGCGCATGCGTCGGACTAAACTTAACCTACTTCCACCCGTGCTCGTTCGTGAGTCGCGCATGCTCAGTGCTTGCTCTGTAGCGATTGCTTTGTTTTGTTTCATAATAACAATTGCAACGATCGGCGCAGCAAGTGAGTGTTATTAACGTAATATGTATTTACATCTGTAAGGTCTTTATTTATGAATAAATAGTTACTATTTAAACTTTGTATCGGGCAGTGGGGGAAGTGGCGCATGCGCATACGAAATCCACTCTGTGAACGCGCATTGAGCAGACGTAAGCAGAGGGGTGAGACCGCTCGCTGAAATAAGAGATAGAAACACGGAAGTGGCATGGGGGAGGAGAATTGAATAAAACGGTAGGAAATATAAACTTAGGATTGCATGTAAACTACATAATAAAACACAAAATAAAGTTAGCGACTACCTTCTGGTTAATTATTACATTGATTATATGATTTCAATAGCCCTAAACTTTACCTTACCTTTAACATTAAAATAAAAAATCCTAACATTACATTAATAAAAAATGTAATATTACAAAATTATCAAAAAATAAAAAATGTAAACCTAATCTAATACCCCTATAAAAACAAAAAAGCCACTCCAAAATAAAAATCAGCTATTTTACCTAAAAAAATACAAATAAACCTCTAACAGCTCAGATTAAGGTCTTCTTCCAGGCGGTGAAGGTCTTCTGCCAGGCGGATCCCTCTTCCTGCAGCGCGGAGTCATCTTCTTTCTTCATCCCGATGGCGCGGAGCAAAGGAGGTGCGGAGTGGAGCTGGAACGGCTGCCAAACAGACAACCAGCATGGAGGGTCCTCTTCATGCGATCGTCCGCCGCACATTGAAGATTGAATGCAAGGTACCCGTTTTATATTGGGGTACCTTGCATTCCTATTGGCTGAAATGTTCAAATTAGCCAATACGATGAGAGCTGCTTAAATCCTGTTGGTAGATTTTAACTTGTCAGCCAATAGGAAGGCAAGGTACCACAATATAAAACAGGTACTTTGCATTCAATCTTCAGTGTGCGGCGGACGATCGCATGAAGAGGACCCTCCACACTGGATGTCTGCACAGCCGCCGTTCCAGCTCCGCTCTGCGTTGCCTTCCCTCCGCGCCACCTGGATGAAGAAAAAAGATGGCCCCGCCCTGGATGAAGATGGATCCACCTGAAAGAAGACCTTCACCGCCGGACTTCAGGAATGGTGAGTACCTATGTCGGGGTTAGTGTTTTTAGTTTTTTATTGTGGTGGGCTTTTTTTTAGATTAGGGCTTTTTTAACTTTTTAATGGTCAGCAAAAGAGCTGATTGCCCCTTTAAGGGCAATGCCCATACAATTGCCCCTTTAGGGGCAATGGGTAGATTAGATTTTTTTAGAGTAAGGTCTTTTTTATTTTGGGGGTTTGGGTGGGTGGGGTGTTTTACTGTTAGGGGTTAATTTGTATTTTTTTAGGTAAAAGATCATATTTCTTCAGGGCATTGCCCTACAAAAGGCCCTTTTAAGGGCTATTGGTAGTTTAGTGTTAGATTATGGGTGTTTTTATTTTGGGTTGACTTTTTTGTTTTGATACGGGTATTAGATTAGGTTTAATTTTTTTATTTTGGATCATTTCATTTATTTTTTTCTGTAATCTTATTTTTTTCTATTTTTTTTAACATTAGATTTTTTATTTTAATTTAATCTTAGGTTGTTTTTTTGTAAATGTAATGTTAGGGTTTTTTATTTTAATGTTAAGTTAGAATTTTTTTCTTTTGTTCATTTTTAATTAATTTTTTAAGGTAGTCTTTTTTATTTTATGTAAGTGTTAGGTTAGGGGGCTTAGTGATTAGATTAATACTTTGCGGTTTAGGGGTTAATAGGTTAATTAGGTAGATTGCCTTGTGGGGGTGGCAGTTTAGGGGTTAATAGGTTAATTAGGTAGTTTGCGATTTGGGGGGTTGGCAGATTAGGGGTTAATAGTGTAATTAGATACTTTGCATTTTGGGTGGGTGGCAGATTAAGGGTTAATAACTTTATTAGGTACTTTGCGATGTGGGGGTTGGCAGATACGGGGGTTAATACATTTTTTTTTGTTAATGCGGTTGGGGGTTTGCTAAGACTTCCAAGGAGTTACAGTGCTCATAAACTCAGCACAAGGCTTGCTGCACCTGCCTATGTGTGACAAGGTGAAAATGAAGTAAAATTTCTCAATTTTCCCCGTGTAAGTCCTTGCGCTTAATATGTGATACCGACTTGCGACGCCGGTTCTATGTTTGTTTATGGAAGTCAAAACAGCGGCCAAAGGGTACACGCCGTATATGTGATCACTACATCCGTCTAAAAATAGCCAACGCCACATTTTGCGAGTGATGTCTCATATGTGATCTCGTCCCAGATATTTATTGGGTTCTAGAAAATTAATACTCTTTTGTTAATATTTATAACATTATAATTAGAAGAATTACAATAAACTTATCATTAAAATAAATGTGGGATTTGGATTGAGCACACAAATAAATTTTAATTGTGGCACACAAAGGATTTTTTACTTTAAAGGGACAGTAAAGTCAAAGTTCTTCTTTTATGATTCAGATAGAGCATGCAATTTTAAACAACTTTCCATTTTACTTCTGTTTTTAAATTTGCTTCATTCTCTTGGTATCTTTTATCAAAGAATAAAATCTTCAATAAAAGATACCAAGAGATCAAAGTAAATTTGATAACAGAAGTTAATTGGAAATTTGTTTAAAATTGCATGCTCTATATGAAACATGAAAGATTTTTTTTTTCTTTACTGTTCCTTTAAGGTTACCAAAGTAAAAGGGATGTGGACCAAAGGGGCCAGGGACAGAAAAGGAAGACCAGTGAAAAAGGGATAATTTCTAATTACAATGATCAAATTACACTCAGCCAAGAAGGAGTTAAAGGGATATGAAACCCAAAATTTAGCATGGGTTAAAGATAAAGTTAGCATTTGTTTAATAAGAAAACTGTAACAATTTAGAGAATTTTCAAGATTACATTCTAATGTTCCTTTATTTAAAATATATTTGCATACTTCTATCAAATCAGTCATCAAACTAGCAATGAACATACTGTACACACAGACCCAGAAACATATATTGTATGTCTGCACAGAGAGGACATAAATGAGACATCTGCAGGGAAAGGAGCATTTTGTGTGTTGCAAGTGGGAAGAGTTAATGGAGAAGTATGATTTATTTTAGGGGATGAAGCAGAACAGTCTATTGGGGGCTACATTTTAATTGCAGCATGGGAAAACCCTGTATTGCATAGCATACTCTGGCAGTTTGCTTTAGCTCTATTAAAATAAGCCTGTAATATATATACACACACACATATATATATATATATATATATATACACACACACACACACACACATATATATATTGTATTAATCTGGAAAGATGTGTTAGAGTGTGCCTAGTGTAGTCTAGCAGACTACATCTATTGTAATGCAATGATCAGATTAGAGCCGCCATTGATCTGGGAGATTTGAGACTGTTATAGTTTGCAGTCTTCATGAATTGTACTGATCTGAAAGTATCTGTGATTGGCACATTGTAGAGTATTATGTTCCCTGTGGCTATTACACGTCGGACATCACAGAGAGGTGAATAAGGAGCACCACAGGTCTGTATTCATCTCTGCAAACAACCTTATGCTAACTCTGTGCAGCTCCTGCTGAGCCAGTCATTGCTGGCTGTGGAGTTATAGCTCACAGACAGTAAGAAGTGCACTCTGCTCATATGGACTTGTTATTGATGGGATGGAGATCTGGCATTCAACAGCATCTGAAGCCCGGGACTGCTATGTAGATGAGCAGACGTGATAATGGTGATGACACTTTTGCAAAGGAAAAACAATGGTTTGCTGCAGTACATGAAGCATTACGGTAATGCAGGACTCAGGTCTGTGATTCTAGAGACAGCCTGGGCTGGAGAGCCCTCACCCTGTGGTCCCTCACCAGGGCGTGTCTGAGTGTCACTGACTGATCTCTAGCAACTTTCTATCGCTGGGAGACAAGAGGAAAATAAAATCCAAGCAGGAGCCTCCCCTCACTCCTCCCTTGCAACTTACCCACCTCATTCTCCCTCCCCTTCCCAGTCACTGGGGGAATAAATCAGAAAAGGAAACAGAGAGCTGAGATCTGTTACAAAGTATCACTGATGGCGGCTGATCAGATGTAACAGGGAGGTTTGTACAAGCTTTGCCCAGGGAGCCCTGCACAGCTTACACCCTCCTGCTTATTGTTATTTTTATTATTATTACCCCATCACATTGTTCTGGATAGCTGATCTGCCTGTTAGATTGCGAAGATGGCTGCTTCCTGGTTTCTA